>NC_133216.1:1810032-2110032 GCF_040436345.1 Pagrus major | reverse complement strand
GTTAAGAACACTACAAAGACTCTTGTCACGTCATTATCCAACCAGCAGCCACTTTCCCTCCATCACACCATCCATCCATCGCTCGCCTCGCTCTCTCTCTCTCCTTTCTTCTCTCCTTTCTTTTCTCACTCAGTGTTTTGTTTGTCTGTCTCTTCGTTTATCTCTCTCTCTCTGTCTCTCTGTCTGTTTGACACCCTCTCTTGTTCTCACTCTGTAATCTCCATCTGATTAACGCTGAGCAGAGAAAACGCAGCCAAGAGGTCCACTCCAGGTCAATCAGGAGGATGAGTGTGTGTGTGAGTGTGTGTGTGTGTGTGTGTGTGTGTGTGTGTGTGTGTTTTCAGTGAGGCCTGATCCCAGAGTTAATTATTAGTTTTAATAACTCTGTTTGTGTTGGAGACACAGATGACTTAAGTCGGTCTATATCTGGGTGACAAAATGAAATATTGACCAACTGAGTGACCCTTTATTGACTAACGGGCGGGATAATTGTCTGACTGACTGACTGACTGACTGACTGGCTGATTGACTGACTGGATAATTGTCTTCCTTACTGTCTGAATGGTAACCAGCCGGATGACATTTTGCAACATTTTAGCGCTGAGGTTTAAGTCTGTAAAACAGCCAATTAGCGACAGATTCAGCCTAACGAGACGGCGCCAGACTGACCAGTCGGTTAACGTGACGTGACTCTCAAAATGCTCAAACTTAATGGGCACTTTAATAGAAGGTGTTGTCAGATTCAGGTAGCAATCACGTCTACTATCTACCGCAATATTGTGTTTTTTGTCATGTAACAGCTCATTATGCTTACATCTCATTTGTACAGCTCTACAAACGAGCCTCTGCTGTGGAGTTTTGTTGAGTTTTATTCAATCAGGATGAAATGAATCATGACTCTGCAGCTCAGTTACATCTGTTTCATCTTAGATTGATTTGTTGGAGAGTTTCTGCAGAAAATTGATTTTTCCACTACAGCTGGCATGTTTGTGTTTTTACTTACAGAAGTAAAGATCAGTTAAAGCCCAGCAAGTGGTGAATTAAGCAGTCAGATGTGATGAACATATGAGTGTCCGATTGGAGAGGACTTTCATTATTATTTCATCCAAGGCACTTTCTGCTCTCTGAGAGCTTGTACCTGGTAAGATTAAAAGAACAATAATGACAAGTCGGCCTTGTGTTTTGTTCCTCGTATTGTTGGGAAAGCAAATAATAATAATAATTATAATGAATAAAGCAGAACATTACTGAACCTGCAGCCAGACAGTCTGGTGACAGTTAAATTAGTGGTATTCTCTCTGCAGCTCTTTCTAGCTATGGTTACATTGTTAGGAATTATCATAAGCTCAAATTTCACTTAATGGCAGTCAGAGAGACTCATGGGACGGTAAATTACAGTTAGTCCTGAAGTTACACAACGCATGAGTTTTTTGATAAATGAGCTGAGACAGTGGTTGTGTCTCCCATGTACCAGAGCAGAATCTGCTCATTGGCCATGTTTGTGATTTAAATTCTGATGTCAGCAGTGATCGCTGGTCAGAAATCTACTGTTTTACACTGGAGAAAATGACTAAATTACCCCTGAAACCAGTGGGAGAAAAACAGTTTTTCTGTTGTTCTATATCTATCGAGTTATTAAGTCGTTCAGATCTTACAAAGATTCACATTAAACGTAACAATGAATCCTGTCTGAAGCTGGATCTAGGGTAGAATAAGCACACCAACATTTTATCTGGAGTAGAAGAAGAAGCGGCGTATCATCGGCGTATACTGGAAGCTTTTATCACACCGTCTCTCTTTCGACATGCTAAGTTTTCCACCTCAGCAAGGCGTTAAACCTTTTAACTGAAACACTTGTTCTGTTCAGGCTTTTTGAAGCACAGATCCGAGCACAGGAACAGGTGGCTGGACACGTTCCTGCTGAGTCCAGCCTCTGTGTGGTTTACCAACAGTCTAATGAAGACGGATCAGACCTTTAACCGTAACTCAATGGAGGTCAGGATTATAGTTGTTGTGAGTGGATCAGAGAAAGAACATAAAGGTTTAGGGATGAAGAAAATATGGATTGAATGTACTTACAAGTTTCTACATCTGTGTCTATTCAGCATTTCGAAAGAAGAGATCGAGACATTTGTGTGATGTGACTGTAGAGAGAAAGAAGGGAGAGCAGACAGTTTGACACAGAAAGAAAGAAACTGACTGGATGGGAGATGAAAGAGCTGGACGAGAGCGATCGGACCGTTCTGCGAGATGAAAAAAACGAAATGAAAGAGAGCAGAAACAAGAAAGATGTTGAAGATGTTGATAGGCGTTTCCCTCCGATGAAAGAGATGTAGAGTGAGAGGAAAAGGCGGAGGAGGAGGAGATAAGAGGAGGAGGGAGGAGGAGGACATGAGAGGCTGCGGTGGTTTTTGGAGGAGCTGCGGTCTGATCATTATCCTCCATCGTCGTCTTCTTCGTCCTCAGCGAATCAGACGGTTGATCCTCACATTAATTATATTTAAAATGAAGAGTCCCTCAGATGCTTCTCGCTCCGCTCGGCTTCTTCCACATGAAAAGCTCTCGCTCTCCGTCCTCATTTTACCTCACAACTCTTCTTTTCACTCAGTGATTCACTGTTATTTCCACTGCGTGTTTTCATTTTCAGCTGTCCTCATTCCTGCCTTGTGTTCATCATCTTTTTCTTCATTTCCTCTTCATTTAGGGGGATTCAAGAGAAAGAGGATTCAAGAGACTAAAACATATAAAGTCCAGCAGACACTATAAAGGGTTCAAGATGCATGAAATGACCTCCAGTATGTAAAGGCAGAAAGGGTTCTCAGTGGTTGAAAAGCTCCTCCACCGCCTCCTGCAGCCGCTCTCTCAGATTTCTATGTTGTTCCATTAGGGCTGTAACTTAGGATTTGTTTCATTGGTGAGAAATCTGTCGAGAAAAATGACGATCAGTGTTTCACAAACCCAAAGGTGACGTCCTCTAAAAGATATTCAGTTTAATGTCATACAGGAGGAGAGAAACCAGGAAGTAAGAGATATGTGAGATAACTGTGAATGAATCAGCTTCGTTTGTGGTGTCGCACTCACTTGTATACACAAAAAAACAAAATGGTGGAATAACTTGACCTGATGGTTTATGAATGTAATCTGATTGTCTCATTATAACGTTCATGTTCTGGTTCTGTAATCGTGTTTGTTCTGCTTCAGGCCCGATCCGCTCAAGTTTTATCAATTTGATCTCTGAGTTGAATCTGTGTTTTATTTAAATAATGGTTCTGAGAGATAGACAACACTACACATAACTACACTAACACTACACAGAACTACATTAACACTACACAGAACTACATTAACACTACACAGAGCTACATTAATACTACACATAACTACACTAATACTACACATAAATACACTAATACTACACAGAACTACAATAACACTACACAGAACTACATTAATACTACACAGAGCTACATTAATACTACACAGAGCTACATTAATACTACACAGAACTACATTAACACTACACAGAACTACATTAATACTACACAGAGCTACATTAATACTACACAGAGCTACATTAACACTACACAGAGCTACATTAATACTACACATAACTACACTAATACTACACAGAACTACATTAATACTACACAGAGCTACATTAATACTACACAGAGCTACATTAACACTACACAGAGCTACATTAACACTACACAGAACTACATTAACACTACACAGAACTACATTAATACTACACAGAGCTACATTAATACTACACAGAACTACATTAATACTACACAGAACTACATTAACACTACACAGAACTACATTAATACTACACAGAGCTACATTAATACTACACAGAACTACATTAACACTACACAGAACTACATTAATACTACACAGAGCTACATTAATACTACACAGAACTACATTAATACTACACACAGCTACATTAACACTACACAGAGCTACATTAATACTACACATAACTACACTAATACTACACATAAATACACTAATACTACACAGAACTACATTAACACTACACAGAACTACATTAATACTACACAGAGCTACATTAATACTACACAGAGCTACATTAATACTACACAGAACTACATTAACACTACACAGAACTACATTAATACTACACAGAGCTACATTAATACTACACAGAGCTACATTAACACTACACAGAGCTACATTAATACTACACATAACTACACTAATACTACACAGAGCTACATTAATACTACACAGAGCTACATTAACACTACACAGAACTACATTAATACTACACAGAGCTACATTAATACTACACAGAACTACATTAACACTACACAGAACTACATTAATACTACACAGAGCTACATTAATACTACACAGAACTACATTAATACTACACACAGCTACATTAACACTACACAGAGCTACATTAATACTACACATAACTACACTAATACTACACAGAACTACATTAACACTACACAGAACTACATTAATACTACACAGAGCTACATTAATACTACACAGAGCTACATTAATACTACACAGAACTACATTAATACTACACAGAGCTACATTAATACTACACAGAGCTACATTAATACTACACAGAACTACATTAACACTACACAGAACTACATTAATACTACACAGAACTACATTAATACTACACAGAGCTACATTAATACTACACAGAACTACATTAATACTACACAGAGCTACATTAACACTACACAGAACTACATTAATACTACACAGAACTACATTAACACTACACAGAACTACATTAATACTACACAGAAATACATTAATACTACACAGAAATACATTAATACTACACAGAGCTACATTAATACTACACAGAACTACATTAACACTACACAGAACTACATTAACACTACACAGAACTACATTAATACTACACAGAACTACATTAATACTACACGAGGTACATTAATACTACACAGAACTACATTAATACTACACAGAGCTACATTAACACTACACAGAACTACATTAATACTACACAGAACTACATTAACAGTACACAGAACTACATTAATACTACACAGAACTACATTAACACTACACAGAACTACATTAATACTACACAGAACTACATTAATACTACACAGAACTACATTAATACTACACGAGGTACATTAATACTACACAGAGCTACATTAACACTACACAGAGCTACATTAATACTACACAGAACTACATTAATACTACACAGAACTACATTAATACTACACAGAACTACATTAATACTACACAGAGTGTACTGTTATTAATTTGATCATTGTAACCATTCAGCAACAACTATTTAAACACCACCCAATCCAGTGAAAAATAAGCTATTGGTGAGGTTCTGAATACACATACAAAGAATCACTTAAATGCTGAAATTTAGCTCAGAAGGCCAAGTACAGCTGTAGGATTTTGCAAGGTCTCATGAAACTAATAGAAGTTTCAGCACTCTGTTCTATTCTGTTCTATTCTATTGCTCCATGAGGGGAAAACAGAAATCATGAAATTAAAATACCATTAATGAGTCTATAAGCAGAGATTTCTGTGATTGTAACAGCTGTCTGTGGTCTTTACTAGGTGTGCCGGAGGGGAAGCACAAATACAAAGCATACAAAATGTGTTGTGTTGGAGCTTTATCTGTTTGGAGGGAAGGTCGAGCGATGGAGGAGAAAACACCTCTTTCTAGGTGCATCAGCCTTGAGATGCACATGTTCCCTTTGTAAGACCTTGGTAACCAACCATCTCCCTGTGTGTGTTCCTCTATACAACGTCTGTAATGCAAGAAAAATGTAAAAAGTTTTTTTTAAAAATGCATAAACTGTCCCTTTAAGAGGTCAGTATGAAGTGTGTCTGTTCAGTCAGAGTGGCCTTGAGCTGTCAACATCTTACCTGCACTGTGAGTGTCTGTATGAGAACAGCAGATGAATGCAGATTGTGTAACAGCGTTGTGTAAAATAACGTATGAAGGAAGGTGTTGTGAGCTGAGACCCTGCCTGGTTCACCGTCCTCCTCCTCGTCAGGCTGCAGAGAGTGGAGAGCTACGACAGGAGAAGGATTTCATTTTATTTTCTCCTCCTCCGTTTCTTTTCTCCCCTCTCTCCTCTTTGATAATGGGATTGTTAGCTCTGTCACGAAATCGAGACAGACTTCAAAAGGAGGCTGCTGCAGCTTAGCGGCTGTGTGTGTGTGTGTGTGTGTGTGCGTGTGCGTGTGTGTGTGTGTGTGATTATCAAACCAACTTCAGCCTGCTGTCTGACCTGCAGTGCAGTGGTGAGTGTTGTTTTTTTTTTTCCTCCCATATCAGCTCCTCATTATGACTGACCGGGCTGTTTGTCTTCACTTTATACAACTCGTTTCTTTTGTTCTGATCTGGATGTGCTGATAATTACAGCGAGTTTACTTCTGTGTGTGATTGATCAGTAATAATCCATGTACATATTAGAGAGGTTTTAAACAGTCACCTCACGCATTAGATTCACGGCCTTTGCTTTCTGATTTAGTGCCACTACTCGTTTCTTCTGCAGTTTAATAAGCTTGAAGTATAAGGCGTAAAACTGTCAGGATTTTTAGTGGAGTCACTCTTTACTTCAGGTGAGAGAGACTGCCTTCACTGTGAAACACTGAGGGAAATGTCGAGGCCGTCCGTGAGCGTCTGTGGTTGTTGTGGTGTGTACTGCATCATTGGCACTTGTTGGTTCTTGTCGATGTTTTTGGCTAAATGAGAATGTAAAATGTGCAGCAGAGCCCATCAGTGAGAGACATCGCTGTGATTGGCTGTTCAGTGAAGCGAATCAGTGCACGAGAAGAGAGACGAAGAAGAAAGGGAAACCCCTTGAGCCTGTCGCTGTAGTATCTGTCTCTCCTGCCTCTTCACCAGTGTCTTTTAAAAACTTGTTTTCAGACATGTTCTTGAGTAGAAGTGGCTTTATTATAACAACAGTTTGTATATCCACAGTCCTCCAGTTTCCCTTCTTGAATGATGTAGCGCCACCTGGTGGTACGGACAGTTAATTTCTCTCATGCATGTCGGCTGTAGTCTTCGTGGTGTGTTTAAGTGCACAGGTGATGTTTACCTCAAGCCTCCAGGAATTGCACCAGGCTTTGAAGCCAGTTTGCTGTTGAATGGACTTGATTCACCATCAGAATTAGATCCATTTGGTCTGATAACAGATGTAAGTGTTGAGAGGGGCCGCGTGATTGAAGCATATTATCCATATTCAAGTTAGCAGAGCGCTAAACAGGAAGTCATGTTAAAATAGGCGTACACTCACTGCTCTTCATCAGACAGGCCTGATGAAGAGCAGTGTTGCTCAAAACGTCTTAAGTGCAATAAATAAGTGGATGATGGAGCCCTGCTGTTTACGAGCCGTCTCTAGTGGATCTTTGCAGGGAGTGGATCTTACTCGGCTTCACGCGTCACCACCTGACCAGCTTTTATGAAAATGAACAGGGCCCTGCCTCCTGTCTTAAAGCTACGCCAGGTTTGACCTACAGACATTAAACTGATATTAATGTACTCCTCTCACTTTGAGATAAAAAAGTAAATATTCCTTTAATGCTCCATCTCCCTCCATTTTTTCCTCCTTTCCCTCATCCCTCCCTCCATCCTCCCACCTCTCCTCTCTCCTGTTCGCTCTGTGAAGCAGCAGCACTGTTTCTAAAATGTTCAGATTTTGCTTCCTGAAACATTTTCAAGGTCACAGTAACAGCAAACACACACACACACACACACATACACACACAAGTGTCTACACACATGCTGCCTTTGTGACGAGGCGGCTCTAATTGAATTCCACGGCCGCAACGGCGATGAGAATTGATTGGCGTCAGAGAGAGAAAAGCCGGAGAGAGGCGGGAGGATGAAGGTGTCGCTCTGTGATGATGGGGTCACAAACCTCTTCACACACACACATACTGATTCACAAAGGCACAGTGACAGACAAACCTCACACACACACACACACACACACACACACACACACACACACACACACACACACTCACAGGTTATCAACGCCACTAATGTTATTCCATTACCACAAACCATGGCCATATGGTTATTACGGGCTGTAATCAAGGAGGTTTACATGACGATGAGTGCTTGAGGTCAACTATGTGCCAGGGTAGTCACACACACAGACACACACACACACACACACACACACACACAGATTATAGAGACACAGACCAAACGGAGGATCTTTTAAATCTATTTTCATATCTGCTCCTCTGTCAGAGAAATCCAGTTTGTGTCGTCAGATCAAGGCAGAACATCACCCACACACATTTAGTTTTCTGTTTCTCTCTTGTCACAACACTGTGCTCGTGCTCTGGTGAGGTTCAGGCACAAAAAACACTTGGTTAAGGTTTGGAAAGCACCATAGGTCACGCTCACAAATGGAGATTTTGCGATGATGTGCCACGTTTGGTACAAATGTCAGACGTTACTGACGTTACTGTGGTTTGCAGGAACGTTAGCTGCTAGCATTATATCCTGGAGACTGGGCTGGAATAATTCGCCCCTCTGGCATCGACTTATGTTCATGAGTTTCAGTTCATTCATTGAGAGAGTCTGTGCACACCACTGCCCCGTGTTTGCTAACATCTTGACGGCGATTGACGTCGGTGCAACCCCCAAGATCGACCGAAAAACCGATCACGAGGGTCACAAAATGGATGCCCCTATTCCTACGAAACGTTATGTAAGAAAAAGGAATTCATTTTTTCCAGGAGGTCTGAAATTTGCTCAAATATTTCTTTGTCTTCTCCAAATCCTTTTCCGTCGCTGAGGAGAAGGAGACACAACGCTGTGCAGAGCCAGAAACACGTTGTGATAACGAAAGGTGGAAGACAGGAGTGTCCCGGGAGGGTTTGCATGAGGAACACCGTCAGGGAATAAATCTGAGTAACTTCAGTGTGTCAGAAGTAAAACAAACATGTGATGTGAGTGAAGTCAGGTCGGAAACATCACGTCTCATTTTTACCTCATAAAACTACTCTGCAGTGCTGACCTTCAGACACACGTGTACTCTGCACATCTTGTACAGGAGAGTACCCGACACACACGAGGGAGGAGGGGGAGGGAGGAGGGGGAGGGAGGGAGGGAGGGAGGATGCAGAGAGTTTGTCCCTCTCAGCTTATCTCACCACAGAGTGCTGCACCTGCTGCGGTTGCCAGGTTGCAGGGAGGTTTACAAGCAGGGCAAAGTTGCCACGTTGGAGTGATTCTAGGCGGAGGAGGTGAGTGGATTTGGAGGGAGCACAGTGGAGAGGATCCCGTCGCTGTGTCGAGCTCGGATGTGAAGTGCTTCGGTTTTGATGCAGGGGCACAAGTTGCCAGGTTGGAGAGAGTTTTAAGAGGAGGCGTGTGGAGGCAGGTGTTGTCAGGATGTTTAACAGGTTCAGAGGTTAATGGAGAGCAGGGCTGCCATGTTGGTCCAATCTTTTTGGAGGGAGTGAAGTGGTCGGGGTAATTTAGAGACACAGGGACTCAGTTTGAAGCACGCTGCGCTCTGACAAGGTTGCCAGTTTGGAATGATGTTAATCCAGTGGCAAGGTGAGGGTTAGAGGATTTAATACCAGCAGAAACAAGGTGAGGGCATTTGCGGGGGTAGATATTAGTTGCCAGGTTGGAGTCATTTTGAGCCTGTGGCAGCTGGGTTGCCAGTTTGGGAAGGTAGTCAACGTTTTTAAGGCTTAGCAGCAATCTTAGCAGAGTTACAGGCTCAGTCGTGCTTTTACAACTTTAAGAGCAGGCTGGAAAATGACTTGGTTGCCTGTTTGGATTTATTTATTTATTATTTTCTTCATTTACTTTTTTAAAAAAACAGCATGAAAAGTGTCAGAGAGTCAGACGAACTGAGACGAGACAGTCAAGCTGGACAGATTTAAGCATTTCAGATGGAAGCTGTGTTGCCAGATGTGAGATTTTTCAAGTCTGACATGTTGACAAGTGAGTATTGGTTTCCAGGGCAGAGGTGTTTTAGTCAGTGCAAAGAAGATAATGTACTCACGTTTTATATTTAACTCCTTGCTTTTTTGCGCCACTTGCAGGCGGTCGCTCTCCGTTCAGTCCTGGTCACATAACTTTCCTCGTCCTGCAGAGATTTATTAAAATGAGCTCCATCTCCTCATGTCTTAGGGAAATATAGTAATGTGAGATGTGCCTACAGTGTCTTTTTTAAACATAGGTTCTTCACCGGCTTTGCTCTTCCAGCACCTTGTCAGCTCTCAAGGGCCACAGCAGAGAAGAAAAACCAGGTCACCCGGTTGTGTCTAGGATTTGTAACTTTGTGAATTTTCTTCACCATGCTGGGAAATGAAACCGTGCGAATTAAGAATGGTGATTGAGGAAAGGTGGATGTGTGTTGCTGGGTGTTGATGAGTTCATGGCCTGAAGTAGAAAGAAAGTTTGAAGTTAATTACTTTTGTGTTTCTGTTTCGGCTAGTTGAAAATGAAACACTGTCTAAACTTTGCTCCGGCCCACAAGTCATCATAGTGCTGATGGCTGCCATCAGTTAGAGCCGCCCTGTTCACACCCTCACACTCTTACTTCTTCCTTAAGATGAGGAAGGGCGCCAGCGGTCGCTATTTTGACAGTGATGATGACACTATCACTGCTATGACCAAGATGCTGACAAAGAAAGAGAGACAGAAAGAAGGAAGGAAGGAAGGAAGGAAGGAATGACGGAAAAAAGGAAAGAAAGAAAGAGAGAAACTCATGTTACTACCGATGCTATAACCCATCTGTTATCATTTAAAGGCAGATTAGACAGTCATGTGTCCTTTGGTCTCTCAGTCTTTATCATTTATCTCCTTCTGTTTAATGCAGCAGCTTGTTTGTCTATTTCAGGCTTCTGTACTTGACTATGTGTTGCCAGATTGGAGCAGCCTGAAGATATCTTCAGGATGTCAAACCTCACAGAGCTCATTTGTCTCCAGACAGACCTGGGGTTCAGGTTTTGCTGATGCAGTGTGAAGCTTCCAGTTTGGATTGATGAACCTTTATTTTCATCTTAAAGTGACATGTGAGGGCGTGTGAGGCGGTAACAGACAGACATGAGGTGTTTCAAGCTCTTATGACTGAGTGAACAAAGTTTTACTTCAACACAGAGCAGCTCATCAGTGGACAGAGCTGCCACCGTGGACTGATTTGCCTTCGATTTGTGGAAACCCAGCTCAAATTTGTTTTGAATATTTACAGGAAGTTTGAATGATTTGTGACTGAGGATAATAACTCTCAAGTCTTATTTCTCTGTGGCTAAATTAACTCCGTGTTTTATACTCAAATTTACTGACCAAAGCCCCGTGATTATCGTTATTGGTCTCCTGAATTTGCACCCAAAATTGGATCAGAGCCGTTATTAATAACTTCCACCGCAGCTCCTACAAAGTGTTGAGCCACAAGAGAACGACGGAAATGAAGAAAAAGCAACCAAGGAAACACTGAAAACCAAAATAAAAAAGAAGGAAATGAGGTTTTATGCATCATTTCTAACAGACTGCTCTGAGGGATTGACTTCACGTGAGCCGCACCACTACTTTGACTTCGTGCTCAGGCTGAAGACGCTCGTAGACGATGAAAAAACTAAATAGTTGTCCAGGTAAACACACAGTACAAACGATAGGAGCCTTACATGTACGAGCTGTTTGTGACCCCTCACACCTCTTCATCACTTCTAATAGAAACATCAGAAGGACGGTTTTTACGTTGCCAGGTTTGAATACTGTAACTTGTGACCCTAGAGAAAGCAGTGATATCGGAAATGTTTAAGTGGTATCTGGCTTGAGACATCGGAGCAAGAGAGACTAAGAGAGGTCTGCCAGGGTCAGCCGGTCCGATGATGGACTGTTTGTGCAGTGATAACAGACCTACAAGGAGGTTATTTGATGCATGATGGCGGAGGTAAGGTTTTTATTAACACTGTGTGAATTTGCCAGGCTGGTGGAAACAGATGGAGCCATCAGACACAGTGAGGGGGAAATAAAGCAGGTTATTTGATTTTCCAGGGAGGCAGAGAAGGGTTACGGTTGCCAGGTTGAAGCAACGTTTGCAGGTTGAAGTGAAAAAAAATGAGTTCTGTGTTGCCACTTCAGAAAGTATCAGCCGTAGATTGAGGCTATTTCCTTCAGCAGGCTGATGAAAGGAGTTATTCACACAGTGTGGGGTTGCCAGGTTGGGTTGTTGCATGTTTGACCCTCAGAGATATTTGGAGCCATTTGAGGAAAAACGGGCTCAGTAAAGAGGAGTGATTTGGAGCCGGAGAAGTCATTTTTTTTCCAGCAGGGTAGATTGAAAGACATGAGAGAGAAGAGAGAACGACACCGACTCAGACGGAGGTTATCTGCTGCAGAATGAAGGATGATCTACCTTTCTGGGGGTTTTTTTTATGTTGCCAGATTGGACTGAAAATGCCCCACTTGTAAACTTGTAGAGTTAGTGGGTTTCTGATTGGACACACACACAAAACCCTCCTTTTTTTCAACACCAACCTAATTTTTCTGGGTGGTTGCAACCTGATTGGGTTGAGAACTGACTTTTGTGGTGGTAACGTGATCCGACCTGGATCTGACACGACTGCCAGGTGTAGTCTGCGAGTTTTTGAGTTCAGTTTCACCTGTAGCCAGGTGTGCTTTGCATTCTCGGCTGCATCAAAGCACGTTTAGTAGCATCAAGCTGTAATTTATCAAGACGTTTTCGCAAAGTGCATTTGGCGTTCTGCTCGGATAATTACCACGGTTATGAGCAAATACCAACTGTGCCGTTGCAAAGCAATGTTTCTCTCATGCTAGTCCAGAACACAGGACCCACTTCCTGCATTTACTGTGTTTCATCTAACCAATAATCAGTGTGAATGTTCTCAGGTGGTTTGTGGTGATGTATTTTTTCTCTGTGTGAAAACAAACCAAACAGCAGCAAACAAAAACTCCAGGCATGAAAAACACATCGAGACTCACCTGAAGGCTGAAGTTTGGGCTCCGTCACGATGCTCGATACGAAGTGTTAAAACGTCCTCACGTGGATTTTATTCATTTTCATCCAATTTAAATTGTTGGTCATGAATTAGTCTTCGTATGCAAAGCATGTGCAGCAGTGAGTGAGTTCAAGCTTCACTTCCACCACCGGCAGAAATTTTTTGAAGTCTGCAAATTTTTTGAATTTGAATCAGCCACTAGAAGTGAGCGTAGAGATCAGAGCTCCTCCGGCCTGACAGTTCACTGTGTGAAGAGTTACAGAGTGGCAATGAGAGTCAGCACCAGCTGAAGGCAATTTCTTTTCATTGTGGTTCTGAAAATAGCCGCCTGAGCCAAAGCGCTGTGTGCACAACACCTCAAACACTTAACACTCGGGAGCAGAAAAGACCGGTGCTTCACACAGGACGCCTCCCGATCCTTCATGTTCAGTTAATGTGTGGCTTCCTACCAAGATGAGAGCGCTGGACAAAAGCCAGAAACAGCTTTCATCAGGAGGTGTTTTCAGAAAGTCTGATTACTTGGTTCAACTCCAGATTACGGCTGCTGAATTAGAGGAACTGTAGCATCTGTGAATTTTTACAGACGGGCAAAACTTGCTGCCATACTCCTTTTTTTTCTTCCACGGCTGTAAAGCAGCAGTTGTTGGTCACTGCAGATATTCTGGCCTGTGTAGTTCTGAAGATACCTGTAAAGAAGCACCCAACCCTGAAAACACTGTCCTGTTAATCAGTTTGTCATAGTGAGACACATTTTCAGGTATTAGAACAACATTCAAAAACATAATGTGGAAGAAAATAAGTGGTTATTGTGTGATGATTATTATCTTTGGTTTGTGATTTAGTGCTCCCACTTTTCTTTTATTTCACTTGCAGATTAAAACCAAATTTTCCACAATGGATTCAAAATAATCACGAGCGAGACGACAAGTTCTTCAGGTCGTGTTTGCGTTTGGCTTCGTGTCTGAACACATCCCTCCCGTTCTGTCTGAGTGCTGAAGATCAGCGAAGTCCTGACACAAAAATCTGACACTTGCTGCTGAAATTTTAACATTGCTGAAACTTATTCTTGACTTCACGCTCAGTTGTAGCTGCAGGGAAAAAATCTGGATGTGACAGCGTGTTTTCTACTTCTGGCAGGTTACCCACAGGCAACAGGGAAAGAAAAAAAAAACCCAACAACTCGGCAGACTCAGAAATGCAAATTACAAAACCAATTTCTGTTTGACTTGGATTTTTTCCTTTAATGACCACAGAGTCCTGAGGGATGAGCAGAAAAGGGAGGCAGTGGACAAAGCAGAGAGGGGAGTCCAGTGTAGAGCTGCCAAGCTGGGCTGATTTGAGTCGGGGCAGCGGGAGGAGGACTGCCAGCATTATTTTACAGAAGTGCTGACAGTTCCCAACCAGAAAATGTGCTTAGAAACCCAGACAATTTCCTGCAGTCACCTATTTAGTCTTTTCCCACTTCAGTCTCAAAGGATCTTTTTATAACGGTGGAAACACATTCAGGAAGTGGGCCAAACTCATCCCCCACATGTCTCTGTAGGAGACCGAATATTGAGTCTCTCAGCGGGGATGAAGAGAGGCCTGAAAGTTACCGACTGCAGAGAGGAGTGTTTAGTGATGAGGCAAAAAGACAGGAGAGAATAAATGACAGAGAGGACAGCGACGTGAGGAGGAGGGGGGATCGGTTTAGGCAAAATTCAAGTAGAAGTGAGAAGGACTTCACACCATCTGTCTGTGATGGAGTTATTCCCTGAGGTTAGCAGCTTGGCTCCGTCTGGTCCTCAGAGTTTTCACCATCGCAGCTAACAGTCATGTAGAGCCTTGACAACCGTCAGACAAGGCCAGCGTCTTACCTGCACATTTAGTGCAATCAGCAGGGAAATACTGAATCACTGCACATGGCGAGGCTGCCAAGCGTCGCCAGCGCCGCCAACAGTCGTCCAGTAAAATTCAATACAGCTGGACACTGATCGGTGCAACTAAAATCTCCGGTCAGAGACATTTTAACCTTCAGTGAGCTCTGCAGGTGTTTGGTTTGAGACAGAGTCACACATTTCAAATTCATTAAGTCAAAGTTTTTACATCCTACATCTCCCATAATGCAACTCAGTAGTGTTTTTTTGTTGTTGGACCATCCAGTGATTGTTTATAAAGATGGATGATATGACAAAAAACATCTCAGTCGCCCCCTGGTGGCCGGCTGCAGTACAGGTCATAAACCCCAGCTCCCTCCATCTTCGTGAATCGGACATGATGCAAACTAAAAATACAGTTTCTGTCATTTTAGATAGTTCTTATTGTTCAAGTGTTTATTTTTCTCATAAGTTTGGTTTAAATCAGTTATTTGATGATATAAAAAGGAGTGAAACGTCACGATTGCACGCAAAATGTTATCGTGCCACAAAGTAAAGCTTGTTCACACGTGTTAATCTACATTCAGTGGTTACAACTCTGGTACTTTTATTACTGAGTGTGAACCTGAGTCTGTATTGTGACAGGAAACAGACCAAACACCAGTTATCTCATCTCATCTCATCATTTATCCTCTAAAACTACAAACCAAATATTCTGACGTGTTTCTCTCAGAAAATGTTGATTCTCTTCAGATTTCAGAACAGAAACTTTAATCAGAGCTGTTAGTGATTACAAATATCTCCATCTGCACGGATCATTTACAGAAACACAAATGAAAGTACGTTTAGAGCTCGTTAACTCTTTTGTTGTTCCGTCTGTCTTTATGTTTTTATTCTGTGTTGAGAAAATAGTTCAGACAGGAGCCATCTGTCGGCTTTAAAGTCCTCAACAACATCATGGTTATCACAGAGTTTCCCTGTTATGAGCTTTTCACTGGGGATTTTCTATAAGATGGACGATCAGTTTTGTGTTTGTGATTTTTTTGACCTTTGATGATCCATCGTATGTTTCCATTTTCTGCTTAAACAAATATTTAATGAGATGGTGAGAATTTTCGAAAACTGATTAATAACGTTTTTACTTTTTAAATCTGAGTTCTCAAATTTTTCGATAGTTTCAATACAAACAAAACTCATGTTTTGTCTTCTCCCCGTCCTTTATTAGCAACAAGAAGTTTATAAAACCTATTTTTAGAATAATAGATAAATAATAAATAGTGTAGGAGCTTCCGGGTCTGAAATGTAAAGCCAATGCAGAAGTGCTTTAAGCCTGCATTCTTTCTAATAGCCAGCAGGGGGCGACGCCACTGGTTTCCACAAAGAAGTAATATCACGTATTTTCCTTGCATGATGTACATTTTATAGATAACGGTCCCATTTAGAGTAAAATCGACCGCAGTGCAGTGCATACTTCAATCAGGATATCCCACCTATAGCTCCACCCCTTTTGTCCAAATATGGTCACATCTAGCTCCGAAAAAACAAGATGGCGACGACCATAACACGAAACTTGAGTGTTGTACTGACAGTGTTGCTTTTGCTTGTTAAAATGATGAAGACCATCAGAGTGTTTTAGCTGTAACATGAAGTCAATAATGAAACGTTCTGCTGGTATCTGATTTAAAAACTCTCCGTCAGTGCGTCTCGACTTAGTTCATTTTCTAACGAAGTCGATCTTTAACCGTGTTTAATGGGAGAAATTATCTTGCTCATTGAATCACGGAGGTTTTGCTTCTTCAATCTATATTTTAAGCTCATCAGCTCGATGGGTTTTTACTGTGGGATCTCCAGTATTTTCAGCAATTAGCATGTAAAAAACGTAAGGTATGAAATTAAATGAGCTGCAGCTGTTCTGTTCAGTTCTGTTCAGTTCTGGCTTCTCAACCAGCAAAACTTTAAATTGAATCTAAGAATTTAATGTATTTAAAACTTCCCATTAAACTTGCAAATGTTGAGTGCTTGAGTGAGTTAGATTTAGATATTTCGCCTCGACCCCGCAGTGTTGCTGCTGAGCCACGTACCCCTCCTGTCAGATGTCGTTTTATTCTGACGGCTCTGAGTCTCATTACTTTAAATTCTTACTTGTTCGGTTTTGTTCTGTCAGGCGTGTTTTTATTTAGTTTGGATGTTACCATTATACCTTTCAGTAAAACATCAGCTGTCTGTGTAATGGCTGCCATCTGACACTGATTGATTAACAGGTAGCTGTTCTCCTTCCTCTCTAAACTCTGTCACTGATAAGCCACATGGAGGAATGATGCTTTCTTTCTGTTTTTCTTGAATTCTCGTCCTCCAGTCGTGTTTCTTTCTTCTCTTCCCACCGATGGATCTTTTTTTTTTGCTGATTGTCACTTTACCAGCCAAGTTGCCATTTGGCTGTTTCTGCCGTCCTCTCGCTGCATCTGTCAACTCGTCTGCCTCCCTCCTTTCTTCTCCTCTCTCCTCTCGACCTTTTTCTCTCCTCTCACCACTTTTCTTTTTTTTTCTCTCGGTGTCTCTGCAGGGAATCTTGGCACACTTTGACAGACAGCTGGCTGAGCCAATGACAGACTGCCAGGACCTTTAACGCACATCTGCAGGGGTCAAACCTACGTGGGCGCGTGCACCACGAAGTACGTGCACGCGAACCCGGATGAGCGCCTGCACTGTTTGGTGCCCCGCGAGAAGAGGACGGCCGCCCTCCCTGTTGAAGAGGTAAGCTGCTGATGGATGTGGCTGCAGGAAGAAGAGAGAGATCCATCGACTCAGAGTCAAACTGTGTATCTTGATGAAAATAAGTCATCAAGTCTGCTTGTAAAGTTTCTGTGATCTTGAAGTCTGTGTGCAGCTTCATATATCTGGACTGTGTGTCGGGTGATGAATGGATCAAGACTTGGGCCGTGGAGTTAGATGCACTGGCTCAGCTTCACTAATAACACGAGTCTGTAGCAGAAGACTAATTCCCCCACAGGGATTCATTAACAGGAACTCAACTTATTGGTTGTTGTGGGATTTGACTCTGAGACGTAGTTATTATAAAACGTCCTCCTCTCCACTTGGCTGGAACAGGTATGATGGATCACTGCTGTATTTTACATAGTTCACTGTGTTGTGTTTTTGAAGTAATGACTGCGAGTTCATTGTTTGCAGACTGAATTGATTTCTCTGTGCCTGCAGTACTTCGGTCATTTATTGTGTAAATTATTTTTCTCTTTTTATTTCTCTCCAGTAGAGATTCATTAGAGCAGCGTAATGAACAAACGTACAAGAGATATTAAGTAACAAAGTCACGCAGCTTTAACAGTATCACATATTCTATCAAGATTAAGGTGTAATAGATGTTGGGATGGAGTCGTAGGCTGAAGTGTTCGGGCTCCAAACGGAGGTTTTTCAGAGGCAAACTCTGGTTCAATGTGCTATTGTCCTTTTCTTTATAACAAGTTTAAAACAATCGCTAGTTTGCTCATATCTTGGTTGCTAACTTGCTAGCTAGCTGACGCATTTTGATGTATCTCAATGTTGTATTTGCCCAGACTGGCAGGTTAGGAGCACGGGTTGCTGATGTTAGCCTATGAAGCCTCGCTAGTGGCCAGGTAATGACGCAGTTTTTTGCGAGCGTCCATTCTTTTCTATCTCCATCAGATAAAAGGCAAATGGCGTTGAGGGAGGACGCCAACCCCTTGTTGGACAACTCACCAAAATCCACGACCCTTGTTAACCTGCCATCCCTCACTGTCCACCCCCGTGAGCTCATCAGCAGATGGACTGATGTTCTGGTCCAGGTCCAGATCATACTCCTCTGATAGCGATAAAACCAGGCTTGCTGCAGTAACTCAAGAGAAATCCCCACAGCTTCAGACAGCATCTGTTTTTGTAAATAACTCCTGATGACACATGAGGGTCTTGACGGGTTTCATAGGGGGAGATTTCCAAACACTACCCCTTCATAAGTCTATGCTGAGGTGCGAGGGGGTAAAAATTGGAAATGGGACTGAGCACAGGCCAGAGTTTGTTAAGATACATGGATGTTAATCTCTGTGCTACTGTTAAATTGACAAAATAACATGAAAATCAACAAAATACTGCAGACACGCCTGCTGTGTTTCTATCAAACACGATCAACGTCCCGTCAGCCGCGGCTGCAAAAACAACAAAAAGGAAAAAGAATCGCCTCCAAAACAAACTTCACGCTTTTGAAAATTACTTAAGTAAATGTTCCCTCGGTTTATTTTTCACATTAAACGCAGAAAATAAGATTAAAAGTCACATTTAAAGGTTCACACCCATAAATCTAAAGCAGGTCGTGATGATGTGCTTCAGCGGCTCGAGGATGACCTCACTGATAGCTTTTACACAAACTCATAATAGAAGAAAACATTCGAAACAACTTGCAATTACTGTGTGTGTGTGTGTGTGTGTGTGTGTGTGTGTGTGTGTGTGTGTGTGTGTGTGCGTGCGCGTGTGAGACAGTGACTTAAGCTAATGCAGCCTTAATAGCCACATTAGTTCCTTGCTCCGACTGAATCGTTTGAAGCGACTCCAACGAGAAAATAGGTCCATTAGGTAGCTATGGATCCCATAACACACACGCACACACACACACACACACACACACATGCACACACCCTGAAATGAGACCCTAAGTACACAGCGAACCTGCACATACCCACTTCATTTTCTCCAAATTCACCGCACACACTAATGTGTACTCGCAATTTGACTCTTTCATTAAATCACACACTCCTCTTAGACACACACACTCACACACACACACACACACACACTCACACACACACACACACACACACACACACACACACACACAGTGGTATCTTTCCCTGTTGCCACTCTGTGTCTCATTGAAGACTTTTTCTATCAGGACTAATTTGCTGCTGCTGCATTCAGTGTGGCGGTGACGGGAGTTTTCCTAATGAGATGGAGTGCTCGCAGTAATGGCAGGTGTAGGCCTTGAATCAGAATTACAGTAATGAGAACAGGCCTAATGGTCACAAGCAGAATAATAAAGAAGTACAGATGCGGGATGAGAACAGCAATAATGAGAGCGAAAAGGCTGCGACACGAGTCAGATGAACAACAGAGTTACAACAGTTGGAGGTGAGCGCTGCTGCTGCTGCTGCTGCTGCTGCTGTGTGGGGTTTAGTCTGACGGAGGAACAGAAGGGTGGAGATTTTTACACTTTCGTCGGTTTGCTTCCATGAATATTCAACTCCGTCTGGTTCCTTAAATCAAATTTTGAAGTTTTTTGAAGTCAAAGTTTTCTGAGCAGCGGCTGAATACTGACGAGCGTCGCCTTCACCGCCTCCCTGTTGTGTTTCTTGTTCAGTTCTACAGTGCGACGAGAAAAAGGCTCTTATAAATAGTCTTCATTAGTGAAGCTGCCATGTTGGAGCGTCTTCCTGCAGAGCTGCTGGGCACATAGTTTGCACCTTTAGTTATTTCGTGCATGTGACGCTTTCGTATTACTGTGACAGCAACTAGTGTAATGAATCTCTTCTTATCTTTAAACACAAACTGCAGTCTCACCTCCTCAAAACGTACCAGCCGAATGTTTCTTCACCTGGTCTGGTGGTTACAGTGCCTGGAACATCTCAGGGGCAAAATGGGGTTGTTACAAACGTAGAAACCAACAAGAGAAAGCAAAAAGTGTCCAACCGATAAATCCTCCCTCCTCCTGCATAACACATGAACCTGCCCGACCACACCGCCGTAACACAAAGCTCTCGCTGGCCACCTGAGAGACTTCAGCAGCTAGCTCGCTACATTCAACAAGCTCTCTTAGCTTTTTCAGTCTAATAGATACATAAATAAATAACTCTGTTAAATACCACAATCATATAAACACAAGCAAAGTGAGTAAAAGTGTCAGACACTGCCCACTGCTGTGGGTTTGTGCCTTGAGCTAACAGAGTTAGCCGCTGAACAAGTCTGTTGTTGCCACCGTGTGACGCAGCGAATCGTTTTCCTCACTCATTTGTAAGAAAACACCTGATATTATCGTCAACAAACAAAAAGCTTTTGTTAGTACCCAGCGCTGTCAAGCTAGCAGCTGAGCAACTAGCTCTCTTAGCTCAAGCAGTATATCTGCAGCCGGTTCGCCGTCTTCTGGTCACGTGCAATAACAAACAACGCGTAGAAAATAACTCACCAACCTTAGATTTAATAAATCCTCCAAACAAAATAACAGAACATAAGATCAGGCAATGTTGTTGACATGTTATTATGTATTAATGGGCTGTCACAGATATCAACATCTTCAGTGTAACAGGAGAAGTATGTCCACAGTCCCTGTTAATTATTTGAATGCAGTTATGTACAATCATATTAACATAGCAGCACTTTGCAGACTGCTTCTTTGCCACTCTGGCTTTTTCAGTCTTCACTTGCACCTCAAAACTTTCCAAAACAATATGCCAAGACTTTTGAATCCATCATCGGTCTCATCTACTTAAAGTTCAGACATTCAGATGTGCTGTAAACACGGACAGGGATGGTGAAAAAGTACTTTTAGTTCTTGGGAGTGTTAAAAAGCCTTCATGAATACTGAGTATCACTGTGAGTTTCTCTGTATGAGACTCTCTGCCAAGTGCCATAAATATACCTGTAGATGTGAACATAATGTTGCTGCTGCTGGACTTCTGGAAATAGAGTAGTTCGGGAGTTCGTGTTGCTCTCTGTTCCCGTCGGTGTAAACTCAAGGTCAGCTGACGTATTACCACCCTGACAGCAGCAGCGGACTCAGCCTGGCACCGAGGACACGGCCGGCTGCTGGCAGGCTGCTCGGCTGCACCGGGCCTCTCTCTCCGCGCCGCTTTATAGTTTTATTGATCAGCAGACAAACCTATTACAGTCCACAGTGTCAGCCACTGTGTTCCTTCTGTGGTCGTTGAGCAGCAGAGCAGCAGCAGATTCACCTCTGTGGTCAAGTACAATGTGAGAGAGAGGAGCTTTCATCCTGCATTTACTCTCAAAGCTGCACTGAACAAGAAAATCACCTGATTTAGTTGAAAGGAAGCGCCTGTCCAAGGTTATGCATGTGACGTCTTCTCACAAAGTTACCACGAGCTCCGAAAGTTGCTCTTCATTTACTTCATATCCTCTTTGAATTTTCTAGCTACAAATCATATTCTGTAAGTTGTTTGTATGTAAAATATGAATATAATCTGCTGTGCTTGTGTCAGAAAACACTATAAAACTAGCATTAAATGGTACAAATACCTTAAAGTTGTACTCAAGCACAACGATATCGTACATTTACTGCGTTACCTTCCCCCTCTGGTTGTCAGTAAGATCCTCACTGTACATAATCCTCCACCTGTACGCTCATGAATATGAGCACACTTAACACTACAATCGCTGCTCTTTTCAAATGTGTCATGTTATTATTTCATGTCAGCAGCTTCACTATACTAGCTGCAGGTTTTTCTGCTGCCTCTGCATAAAACTTTGGCCACGGGTTTGTGTTGTAGGATACGGCTACAGTATGTCAATTATATTAGCGCTTCTTCAGCAATAACACACATCCAGTTTTGATGATGGAGTAGCAAATAAAGTGCCTCAAATGGCCTCCACTTCCCCTCACTCCCTCACTCCAGCCCTCCGGTTTATTTCCTCCGGAGGTGACTTCCTGTTAGCAGACGAGTAGCGGTGAGGAGGAGGAGGATAGTTTTGGTTCTTCATTGATGATGGACTCCAGAGGTTTGTACTTTTTGCTGATGATGAGTTTGGCACCCATATGCTGTGTGGGCATGATGTTTCAAAACTATGGAAATAGTTGTGCTGCTCGCTGATGTTTATGATCCTCAGTGTTCATGACATTTTTGAATGACCTCATGACTTGACTGTAATCACTGCAGAGATAAAACATTAGTCCACAGCCACATGTGACGACTGTCCACCTCCGTCTAATATCGCTACAGCAAAAGTGCATTCAATCCAATCACAAACTCACCTGTTTACAGGTTTCCAGCCTCATAAAAAAACTATAAGGAGAGTGACAGCAGACTGTGTTTGTTGATGGCGTTATTTAGTTTGCAGCAGAGATGAAGTTTGGGTTTTGGAGCTTGTTTTGGGGGAGAATCTCTCGTGGAAAAGTGGGTCAACAACCTGCCTCCAGTTTACACTTCTGTGAGTACAAAACCTGTTTTAAATATGTGACTTGGATGATGATAACACCTCCTCTTCTGAGCTGCTTCCTGGATTTGTTTTAGTTTCTTTTCTTCAAGATTTTGCGGTTTTGCTGGTGGTAACCGCTAACGGTGGGGTTTTTTTCTGTCGAACTAAATGTACAGAGCTGAACTACGACGGCGGCTGATGGAGAACCGGTCAAGTTCTTCACCAAACTGCAGGGAAAACAAACTTTATGGAGTCGACCTTGTGCACAGAGGCATCGTCAGGTTGAAACAGTGAAGAGACAAATAGTAGTTTCTGTTTAATCTAGCGGTTCTTCCTATCCTGCCTATTCTCACACAAAATGCTCAATTTCTACATGATGTCTGCATGAAACCTTGATTATTTTATGTCATTCATTTCTTAATTTTCACCTGCTGTGCGGAAATACTGTTGCTGTTTCAAGAAAAATCCAACCAGCATCCATTTAACGTCCCTTAGAGGAACTGTATCCTCGCAGCACTTCACTGTGAAGTCTGCTGTGAACAGTGTATTCAATGTGTTTGTTTGTTTGTTTAAAGAAGGGACAATGCACATTAATTAGCATGAGCACCAGAGTCTATCTTGTAAAATGTGCCAGATTTAGCCACACAGGCTAATTTTCGACTGCAGTCCCTGGCAGGTTGATGGTACTAAAAAACAGACATAAGCACAAACAAGTTAAAGTGTTCATTTGCTTTTTAACATGAAGTGCGTTAAGACAAGTAGCCGCAATGTGAGCATTACTGCTAATATTGTCTAACATCACATCATCAGTGCACTGAAACAGTAAACTCCTCTGGTAATTCGACTATTATAAATCACCACAAGCATAATTTTCTTCATTATTACCTCCATGATAGATGAATATCAGCTAATCAATGTACCAGTCGTGCTCTAATTAATAGCATGATAGAATAATTTTTCAGTCTTTGGATTGTTTTTGTTGTGAAGAGGAAAATCTCCCAGATCTGTCATGACCTGATATGGAGGTATAGTTCTTTACACTTCCTCCATCGTGCCCCAGTGAGTTATCTATACTTATTCTTTCAGTCTGGGGTTAGAAAACAGCTTTTATTTGGTATTCTCTCCAAGTGTTAACAGGAGTGATGGTATTAACAGTTTTCTGCATTTCCTTCCATGTTTCATTCTCCATGTTTTCTTTAAGCTCAGATTCCATTTCCTTTTTTATTTGCATAGTATTATCTGGTGCCACAGCAGCAGTTGAAGTCACTTCCATTAAACATCATGCTCTTCGGCTGCCTGTCTAATTAGTTCACAGATTTTTCTTAACGCTCGCTGGTTTCCTGCCAAAGTTCCAGAGACGCTAATAAAAGCAGATGAGCTTCTTCTCGGCTGCAGTTTGGTGCCAGTTTGCTTCCTTGTTGTTCGGTTTGATGACGGTGAGGTCGTCTGTATTTGGGTTTTTATGAGTAACTGAGCTCAGAAGTGAAGTTATGAATGTTTCTTAATATTTTCTCTCAGTAAGAAGAGTCATTTTCAAATTTGTATTAATGCCAGTGGTTATTACATTTCTAAAAGCAGATTTATTTATTGGTGTGTGTGTGTGTGTGTGTGTGTGTGTGTGTGTGTGTGTGTGTGTGTGTGTGTGTGTGTGTGTGTTTGTGTGTGTGTGTGTGTGTGTGTGTGTGTGTGTGTGTGACATAGACAACCAGTCAAAGCAAGAGCTCTTCAGATTCTGCTTTTCATCAGCTGATGACCTACAACGTTTAAAATGTCAGATCTGTACGCTGAGGACACACACATACGCTGACGATACCCTACATTCACATAATTTGCACACTGAACTGTTCTCAAGCATTTCTATCCCTGATTAGGGATAATAAGGCTTTGACCTGTGTTTTATTTGCTGCACATTTATCCATATTTCCATTGAAAGTTCTTGCTCCAAAGAAATCTCCTTTCATGAACTGTCAGCAACTCAATCACCAGAATAGATGTTAGTTAAGTACGTCCCTGCAAAAAACACAGATAAGTTAAAGCTGTATGTTTCTGAAGTTTTACATTTCTATAGGTGCAGTTTTCTGTTTCCCTCTTGTCACAACACTGTGCTTATGATCTGTTTAGGTTTAGGTCCACAAAAACCATCTGGTGATGGTTAGGAAAGCACCGTGGTTTGGCTTAAAATATCCGGCTGGAGAAGTCCCCACGTCTCCTTAAAAAGAGCTGGTGTTTTCACGCTTCTGAAACGCAAACTCAAACTGCAGTTCACTACCGTTACTAACGAAACGTTAGCCGCTAACATTATATCCTGGAACTGGGCTGCAGTAAGAGTTTCAGTGAGAAACTTTAAGCCACTTGGCACAATTACAAGGTTACAAGGTAGAAACGAGAGATCATATGAACTACACCAGCTGATTCTAGGCCGTGTATCTTCGAGGGTTGTGGAAAAAAACTAACTAAATGTTCTCAGAGAGTAAATTGACTTTGAACCTGGACCCAGCGGACCCAGAGACTTGAACTGTATAAAGCATTAACTGCAGGTCTGAACTCAACTCTGACTTCCTGGGTGAAAGTGGGACTGTCTATATCCCCATCCATCTCCCTGACTGTCACACCCTCACCACACATACAGTGTAAATACTCTATGATTCAGAAGCTGAGATGATCTAACTTTACTCACCCTTCTATTTTCCACTAACAGACCGATTGGGATCAGACGAGCTCAGGCTGGATGAACAGTTCAGGGTTTGTATCGGCCTCCTCAGCTCATTCACTCATCAAACACAAAGTGTTAGTCAGCTCAGTATCTCTGGATCTGTTTGCCGTCAGCAAAGAAATAAGCTCTAACGTGGGATTTTAGCCTTAATCTTCTAAATTAGCAGGGATAACTTAATAACGGCAAAAATGTCAACACGGTGTTGTGGATGGATTCCAGACGCCCGACTGTGCGGCTATAACAGCAGCTTGATCTGCGTCTTGGCTTTTGTGTGCTGATGCCCCCCTGAGGAGGCCCTGGAGGTCCGCGTGAGGCAGCACGGTGGATGTGAGCGTCGTGGTCACACTTGAGTCCTGAAATGATGGAGGAACATGCTTTGTGCATATCTGACTCCTCTGAGATCTCAGCTGATGTTGGCCATGAATCAGAGTCTTAAATTAACTTTTTGACTCACCAGCTAAATTGAGCGGAAGATGAAAAAATCCACTGGCATAGTCTTTTTTTTATGCATCTAGAAAACAAGATAACTTTCATTTCATCTATTTGTTGACAGCAGATTCATCTGTAATCTAATTAAGGCCTTTTTTCCCCTCTGTGTGGGGATTTTATTGAATTAAGATCACAAATCTCTGATATGTCGGTTATAGTTTTAATTATACTGGAAAAAACATCTCAGGATTCTGGGTCATTTTGCACAGCATGATCTCATTTTACGTAATGGCATGAAAATGTATCTTATATAAGAATGAAATGAACTGTTCTCCAACCCACAGCCACTGTTGTTTTCTTTTAACATGATGCCTAAACCCAACCAAACCAGAACCATAGCGGTGGAAGATCCAAGAACAGGCACATTACTTGCATCATCATTTGAAGGCGTTGAATATTCTGCATGTTGTGTTGTTGCATCAGAAAACACTGAGGATGTTGTAGGGGTCGTGACCTCGGACGTCTTTTGAGCCAGATTTCCCTGAAAGTCATCTTTTTTATTTTTGATAATTAAATGCATGAGTACACTAGACTATAATCGTGTAGCCTTATTTTATATCTTAAATATCCTATTTTCTGCAACATTCTGACAGTTTTAATGTTTTCCTGACGTCGAGCACACGCCGTACAGGTGGGAGAGGAGGTGCTAACATGTGGGAGGTTCGTTGAATAGCAGCCTTTTTTTAAAAAATCCCATGCAAACAACACGAGCACCTGCTACAAGATAACCTCACAGCATTGCTTGGAGGTGTGCTTGGGAGATGCCCACGAGCTCCTGCTGTGCTTGTGAATTCAAGGGCTAATTTTGTGTAAAACATGGTTCTTTAAATATTTAACACGTTCTCCGTCCACACTCGACAAATACAGCAGCTTGGACAGTAACCACCCTCTAGTGTCAGTTTTGGACTTAAAGGGCTCTGAGGTCAAGTCGGCAATAATACTTAATATGCAACATGCAGTTAGACTTTCAAAATAAAGCTTACTGACACACAGGTTATTTATTATGACATATTATGACTTTTAGGCTGTCATAATGTTCATGACTTGGTTGGGTTTAGGCACCAAAAATACCTGGTTAGGTGGAGGAAAGGATCATACTTTGTGTTTAAAATAACTGTTCAGTCTTCAGACATATCTTAAAAACACTCAACTCTTGGTCACAAATGGGACACGGCCCACAGTTTTGAGAGGGAAAGGCCAGTGAATGACCCAATCAACCACCCCGATGAACACCACTGCACTGGAGGGGCACTTCAAGAAGTTCTTTACGTTGCAACTTAAGTTTGTTCAGGTTGAATTTTCTATTTTCTCTCTCGTCACAACGCTGTGCTTATGCTCAGGTTAGGTTTAGGCTCAAAAACCACTTGGTTAGTGTTCGGAAAACATCATGGTTATGGTCACCGCGCTCACTGATGGATGGAGACCAACTTCCCGTGATTGATAGCCAGTTTATAGCCACAAAAACTGCTGGAAATGTGAATGGTGTGACTCGAACTGCAGTCGACCGTTTGGCAGTCTTGTTGTCTGTGATTATGCCACCGTCATCCCCACATGATATGCCACATTTGCTACAAATGTCAACCTTGGACGTATCTGTGGTTTGCAGAAATGTTAACTGCCAACATTATATCCTGGAGACTGAGCTGTAACTACAGCGTCAAAGGTCACTGACCAGGCTGCTGTATTGGATGCGTTGAGCGTGAGAACAGGCTGTGAAGACACACATTGAATATTTTGTGTTTTGACTGAGTTTGTCTTCCTCTGTCCACAGTTATTTTATATTCACAGGCTGTTCTTTTTCTTCCACTTGTTCCTTTCACAGTTTAGTTTCTAGTTGTCAGTGACTTTTCTACCTTCGGCCTGTTGGTTTGAGATCCTGCTGCACACGTTTGTTAATAAGCTGCAGGCAGATATTCATTCTGCTATCGAACAAAAGCCTGAACAAAAGCTCAATTCTCCCTCCCCTCCTTCATGTATTCTTCTGTGTGATGGCTCTTAATGAATGAGTGGAGTTTTCTTACTATTGTCCCGTCGACAGCTCGACTGTGCTCATGTGCTGTTGAACATTTGTAATACAACGCAGCGGATATGAGCCCGTGGTGGCATTATTCTTTAGTGGACATACAATGACAGGGCATAATTCGCCACGGTGGGATTTGATTTCCACAGTGATCACAGAAAATATTGTTGAACAGCTTAATTAGTTTCATTCAGCCTCGTGCTGCGGACCGCGGCTCCTATGGTGAGCTGATAACACTGCAGAGGGCTGCTCATTCACAGGAGCGGAGTGTGTCTGATATTCTCACTTTTCATTTCTGTATTTTCGTTTATCAGAACAGCGAGAAAACAGCAGAGAAATGATTCGTGTGCGGGCCAGATTAAAATCCTTGAGAATTGAATCAGTAAAAGAAGAAGATGCAGCAGAGACACGAGTGGATGTGATGACAGTTAGACATGAAAGTGGTTCAGAACAAGATACCGAACACAGCAGAGGCATTGCATCCTGTAAGTCACCTTGATAAGGAAAAGGAAACACATATTATGTCACCCTGGACAGGTTAATACCACTGAGTGTGTGCAGTCGACCCACAGGATGTATGACGTCGTTGTACTTGCAGGAACAGGTTCATCTCTTTGTGCCTGTGGGCAGAACGAAATTATCTTTGGAACAGAGGCAGCGGGGGGGAAGCATCATAACATTTAGAGGGTCAGTGTGATGAAAGTAGGGAACGGGAAAGACCTGCAGGACAAATCATGAGAAAACATCAGGTACAGGTGTGACTGACAGTGTACTGGTTAGTTTCTTCTTTCCTTCTGTGGGGAGCTCATTATTTTGTGATTGTGATTATCAAAGGAAACTTCAGCTTCACATGAAAATTCATCCATCATCTGCTCCCTCCATGCTGATGGGAAGTCAGGTGAAGTCTCGTAGTCCACAAGACATTTCTGGAGCTTCACAGTGAAACAGCTGCAGCATTCAGCTAAACAGCTGAAGGAGCTGGAGACTTGATTTAAAACAGAAAAAAATACATAAAATGGCTCCATACAGCTCGTCTGCTGTACTCCAAGTCTCTGGAATCACATTTGATTGATTTGAAAACACATTATTTACACCCTCAATGCACAGTAGAGCTCGTGTACCTGGCACCTCAGACAGGGGCACACTAAAAACTGACTTTGACTGAGAAAAGGTGTAATAACATCTTTCTGAATCGATTTGGGAACTTCAGCTGTCTTGTTTCGTGCATGTGAGGCAGCCTGAAGAGGAATTTAGAAAGTAATGCAGTCTGATTTGGTTGTGTCTGTTTTTTGGCTTATTATTTTCTTGATGTTGATTTAAAAAAACAATATCTGTTTAACAATGTCTTAATGTGCCCTGTCAAGTTAAATGTGCCATGATTCACGTAGTCTAAAGAGGAAAATGACACGGAAATAAAGTGTCAGACTTTTCTCCTGTTTTTCTGTCTGAACTCCTCCATGTTTTATTTGTTTTGACACAAACTCAAATAAAAGCCTTGCTGGGATTCAAACTCAATTGGTTTAATTAGGCCTGGATCTGAGGTAAAACCCAGCGTCTCCTCCTGCTGCTGACTCTGAAACACTGAGCTCATGTTGCTCAGCTCAAGATGCTCCGTCAGCTCTGCCGCTCTATCTCAGTAGGGTCTGAGGGCACGGGGATATTATGCTTTAGTGGACACAAAATGATGGGTAATTTGTTAAAGTTGGAGTTCCAGCCTCATCTAGCCACGGGCAACACGCTTTATCTGTACGGCTGGATAATGTTTTCAATAGCAGAATCTGTCTGTGCGACTCTGAGAGCAGTCTGCTCACAAGAAACGTTACAAATCTGCTACGACTGAAACTGCTTCTTGGATAAAGTGAGGGCTGATGTGCAGGAGCTGCTGCAGGTAATCGCCTTTTGTGTTGAACTAATAGTCTGTTGTTTGTGTTCATTGTGGGTTTTTGCGTGTTTTGTGTCGGCTTGCTTTCTTGCTGTCCATTGTTCGGTCTCAGTTCTTCTTACTGCACCAACCAAAACCTTTTCTTTCCCCACAGTGATTAAAATACATAGAAACACAGGTTACCTGCACATCTGCCGATCCTAAACCACTGCTGTCTTTCTCCCACATGTAAAGCAAGTTAATGAACTACACTAATACTGCCAATACCAGCTGTTTGGAGCAGCTTTAGTTGAGTGCACCTCCTCCTGGCTGCAGTGAAAGGTGTACATGAGTTGTGCTAAATGGGAAAAACTGGTGGTGTGTCCCTTTAAGAGCAGCAGCAGCACAGTGGCTCAGACAGGCTCAGACACACACCAACACTCAGAGTTATGGATGAATATGAGTTTTGGCACTGAGGCAGACACTGAGATATAGTGGCTGGTGAGCTGACTGTGTTGCAGCGAGGCCGTCTGGGTTTCACACCGCTGTGACTGGATCGTCAGTTACATGACCGACCGACCGACTGACTGACTGACTGAGGAATACTGCAAAGATTTACACTGTAATGAAAACCTGGAGCAGTTATAATAAATAAAGAAATAAATTTGCAATTGAGGAAACAAACCCAGAAGCTGCTCATTTTCTTTCATGCCAAACATGTCCGCTACACTGACTCCAACCTGAGCAGACCTCATTAAAGAGAAGGATGTCAACAGCCCACGTTGTCCACAGGGAGTGTGTTGGAACGTGCAGCTTACAAAAGCAGGATTTAATGAAGAATTTGGATTGTTACTGTTCATTGTTTTCTCCAGGCTGCTGACTTCACATGCAAATGTGTGAAAAAGGTGTCATGGAAACACTGTGATCACATCGCTCACTGTTAGATGGTAGTACGTGTACATTTTTCATTTTATAATCCCACAGCACGGCTGTGGATCATGAGCCAACAGTTAATCTGCCATACATATCAGGATGTTGCTCTCAAGATAAACCCTGAGATGTAAAACTGTCCAATATGAAGATGATTCAAACTGGACTGATTTCTAAAACTGACTAGTATAGTCCTTAAATCTTTTCCTCCACGTATCGTCTCTTCTCTTCATCTCTGGTGATTAACTTTGGTTTCCATGTCTCCATGCAGGGAGATGTATAGGAAGAGGATTAGCACATAATGTGTAAAGGTCGGTTTGACTCGACTCTGTGGAAATCACCTCGACAGCATTAAACAGAGAGATAAAGACTTAAAGATGGCTGCCACACAGCACAGGAGCACAACCAGGACTACCAAACATTATCTTTCTGTTCCTGCCCACGCTCCCTTATTCCTTCTTTTCTTGCCTTCTCTTTTCTCATTCAGCAGTCTGTCCGTCCTCCTCTTCCTCCTCCTCCTCTCCCTCACAGCACTCAAAACAGCAGCAGCAGGGAGGGAGCAGATAAGGCCGAGGCCTTGTAAGCTTGTATATCTCCACAGACAGGCGGGATTTTCTCAGTCTGGTTCGGGAGATGCTGCTGTTGAATCTTGACACTGCAAGTTGTTGCTCAGGGGAGAAACCAGTAAAGCTCCACCAGCAGCTCCCACTAAAAGTCCCAAAGCTTCCTCGCCCAGCCGAGCTTATCGTTGCTTCGTGTTGCCCGGAGGAAGAAATATGATACTTCAGCATGTAGTCTCATGTGCTACGGCAGCTCAATTTTTTCTCGGCTCTTCATTATACGTTTGTTTACTCCATCTGAGCTAATGGCCTGCTCCTATTGGTTAAAACCCTTCGCAGAGTGTAATCCTCAGGGGCCTATCAGAGCTCAGCGCTGTCTGGGGAGCACTGGGGCTGGATGTTCTGATGCACTTTGGGGAGTCCACTGGGAACCTCCTTTTTCTTGTGGTGGGAAGTCAGTTGAAATGAGCTCTGCGTGTGTGTGTGTGTGTGTGTGTGTGTGTGTGTGTGTGTGCGTGTGCGTGTGCGTGTGTGTGCGTGCGTGTGCATGTGTGTGTGTCACTGACAGGAGGCTGTGTAGACCAACAGAAATTCCTTGTGTACTTTTCTTTCTGTGCAGCTGCAGCTTTTTATTACTGGATTTGTAGATACAGGTAGAAACTGAGGCTGGCAGGGTGAGAGTGGTGTGTGTGTGTGTATATATACAGTATATATGTATATATACTATTTGCTGACCCTCTAACGAATCATTAACCGTTAACAAACTAAATTAAAATGTATTATTTCCAATGGACAAACGACTTTTCAGGCGATGTCACGATATTTGCATTGAGCCCCGTCCTCTGAGCGTTTCCCTCTGACAGCTTCTTACTCTGTTGTTTCTAATTTGGTCCACATAAGTATTTCAAACCTGAATAATCTGAGTTAAAGATCCCAGAATACAACTGATGATAATCCCACAGAGGGTATCTGTGATGACGTCAGCAGCTCTTTTGTGGTTTCTTCACATTTTCTCTTCAGTTCACCATAAAACCAGAAGCTTTTCCAGACCTTTTAACTTCACAACATGGGTCCTCTAACCTGCAGTGATCAGGTTTCCTCTTGTATCAGGAAACTTAACAGCTTTAAAGTGTGCGAGGACAAAGAATCCAGCTGAAAATCAATTGAAATCAACCTGCTCCATTAAAATCTGGGTGTTTTTATTTAGCGATGAATCTTAAATAAAGATCAAGTAGGTACTTATAGAGAGTTAATATTGTAGCTGGCAGATTTTCAGCATTTGAGTTTTTTCCTGCTGAGTTCAGTGTGTAAAATGGTGCTAAAGCTTCCTCCGTGTGCGCCGGCAGAGACTTGAGCAGCACAGGTTAAATCCAAGGTCTGCTCAGTTTAAAAGACAAAGTGAATCCTGATGACTAAAGCTGTTCGTAAACTCTTTTTTCCTGGCAAGTCAAGTGCTGCAGTTAATGGACATCTCACTTAACACCATCCGGAGTAAAAACACTGAGGAAATGAGACAACCTGTTGCTTCAGCTGCCAACACGCTCTGGAAACATGCCTACGAGCTCTGCGAGGATTATACCGAACAATGACATATCGTCTAACACATTAACATATGAAGACAGTAGCAGCTTTAGTAAACATCTTACTCATGATGATGAAAGTAATAAACGGATTATACGGACTATAATTACACTTGTGTAGTCCGTTAAATGAATGTGCTGCTTAGATGTAATCTTACAGCATGTATTACAGGTTCAAACAGTACTTTTATATCTTGTGTTTCATCTGTCAGGAAACAAAAATATGATATGAAGAAGACAGGAGGCGTCAGGAGCAGGTTAGGTGTGCAGCAGAAGTTATCCTGGCAGTTTACCTCAGTGAGAAGTGATCTTAGCTTCGTAACCCTGAAGTTTCCTCGCTAACCACAACTCCTGCTTGGTCGTACAGGCCTCAGGTGTCCGTGTCTAACCTGAGTTTTCCAGCTTTCACAGCCAAACTTTCACACTCATCATCGTCTTTGTTTGCTCCTTCTGTCGTCAGATAAGATCCTCATCTTGAGACAATTCCCCAGTTTGTGAGAGTTTTTGGAGAATAACATTAAAAAAGTGGGAAAAATGAATAGCTGTTAAATGAAATTTCTATGTTTATATCTCAATGTTTCGGGGTTAGCTTAACGGCTCATTAGCGAACACTGTCCCAACGCGACTAATGACACTCGAGGTAAACCGTTAAAAAGATTACAAGATCATATCGAGTCCTAATTATCTCAAGTAAACAATATAATAACTGTTAAACACAGCTGTGAAATATTATAAGCTAATTAGGATTATTTTAACTAAGTCAATTAAAACAAAAGAAAAAACATAATTAAAAAAACAAACTTTTTACATGTATTAATAACTGCGCTGCCACCCGGTGGTGGATTGAAACACTAATGCACCGCTCCAACCTCCACTGACAGGATTAGGGTGAAACAACACAGCTGGCAATCAAAATGTTATGACATCACGCCACATACGACATCATGACATGTCGCCGTCTCGTCTGATGTATGTTGTTTGCACATCAGGCTGATCCTCCCGGGCTGAATATGTAAATGTGACAGAGAGGAGGAGGACTAACAGCGCTCCTGTGTGGGATTTGATGTGCTGCGATGTTGATTACAGCGTCCCACCAGCTTCCATCTCTCCAAATTCATCACTGCTTGATGATATATCCTCCTCACCCATCCCTCCCTCCTCCCTCCACCTTATCTCTCCATCTCCCTCCCATCTGTTCTCCCCCCCCCCCCTCTCTCTGTCTTATTTACTTTGGGTGAAGATGCAACATGAAGCAGCAGCGTTGTTGTCGGTGTGATCTCTGATTGCAGACTCCCACCACTTTTGTCAGTCACAATTCATCATTTTAAACATTTCTCTCTCACTCACTCCATCCATCTCTCTCTCTCTCTGTATTTATTTGTTTATTTCCGGAGAGGAAGAAGTGATTTGAGGAAGAGATGGAGCTGACGTCGGGTGTGATGTGGATTGCAACATCCCACCGTTGCTGTCAGTCATAGTTTATCATGTCAGCCCCTCTGCTCTCGCTCTCTGTGTCCCTCTCATGTTTATTTAGTGAGAGGAGGATGTGATAGGAGAATTATCTTCTGCTGATGTAATCTTGTGATATTGATTGCAACTTCCCACCACTTCTGTCCAGCTGAATTTATTATCAGTTGATGATATGAGAGCCCACTCCTCCCTCTCTCTCTGAAAACCTGTGCAACACAAAGGAGTGTCGTTTAAAAGGAACAATAAGCCTAAATGAAAATCACACATATTAACAAGACATTGAACAACATTTGCATTCTCTTTTTTTTATCCGGCCGGCCCCCGTGTTTTTACTCTCCTTTAGCTCTGGTTTGGTCTCCACCAGCTCCTGAGGGAAATATCTTGCTCATTAGCTGTTTCATTGTTCCACTTTCTTCACCAGCTAGTCTCTGACCAGTCAACTTCATTAGTCGGGATTTCCTAGTTGAAATGTCAAACTTCCGACCTCCAAGTTTTCCAGGTGCACAACTCCAAAAGTTACCAAAAAAACCTTGCTGACCGTAACAAAATGAGGTCTCTTTGGCAGGTGTACACCTCACCTGAGGTGTTTGCTTTGAGGAGGCAGTTATTTCAAGCAGACACATGATCTTTTCCTAAACATACAGTTACCTACAGTAGTACTTTTGGTGCCTTTATTTTGAAAGTGTAACCGGATGTTTCTTGTTTGTTACTGCGAATGAGACGGGTGTTTTCATGGGTAGTTGAGGCCAAACACGAGTGGCACAGTGGACCAGAGGGTCTATGACACTGTCTGGTGTGATACTGGGTTGCATTTGGACTCGTGTGTCCGGCCTCTCAACCAATTCCAGTTTTTACTCTCCATTTAGCTCTGCTTCGGTCTCCGCTGACTCTCCTGGAAAGCATCAGGCTCTTTAGCTGCTCAATGTTTCCACTTTCCTTCGCAGCTACTCTTTAATTTTGTCTGATGCTGCTGCTGGAAATGATTATAGTGGTGAGAGCAGTTCAATCACCAGCTCCTCCCGTCCGTATGTCGAAGTGTCCTTGAGCAAGACACTAAACTGAAATGTGCTCCTGATGAGGAGGTCAGTGCCCAGTGGACCTTCCTTTAATACGGCCTTTTCTGTGTTTGTCCTTTTCCAGTTTTTACCTCTTGGTAAGGTCTTTGTTGCTTTGTTTTTTAAATCACTGTCACGTGTTGCTGCAAACTTCCACCTGGCTGAGCTCGATGACTGGAAAACAACCTCTGTAGTGGGACAAATGAACTTCCTCTGTACTGTGAGTGCTGAGTTAATGAGCCACTTAATGATGTTATTATTTATGTTTCAAAGTCTCAAACAGTTCACTTTGTTTGAATCAATGACACAGAAATTGAAATTAATTTATCAGCAACACTGTGTGCAAACATGATGTATGCATCCATATGTGGGCCGGGAGTGTGTTGGTGTGTGTGTATTTTATTAAACTTGTGCTTTCGTCTTTGGCCAACCAACCGACAGTGTTTGTTGATCCATATTTCCCTGATAGTTCATTAGAGCTGTTGGCCTCTCACAGCTGAAAGTGGAGGTTTCCCACTCTCGTCAACATTTTATCTGATAAGACACAAATGGAGTTTACTGGCTGTGTGTGAGACAAGCAGCCAGAAAACCTTCTCGTGATTTATGCTTGTTGTTTGTTGAGTTCTGACGTCTGAGGTGCCGTCGTTGTCTGGCTGAAAAATGCCTCACATTCAGCATGTGAGAGGATGAGAAAATTCAATGCATAAATAATTGTATGATCCACAGTAACGCAGCTTGGATGAGATGTAAACGACTCGTCGTCCTTCACGTCATTATATTCATTCGCACAGCTACTGTAGCTCCCACAACGTGCAAGACAAGGGTCACTGACTCGACTACTCATCAGTAGCTTCGCTAACTTGTCCTCGTATAAAACAGCCAAAAAGTGCATAACACAACTGTTTCTGAAAAAGTAGAAAACGCTCTGTACAGCTTGTTAATCAGCTGAAACCCTTTTTCTTTTTGCTGAACATAGTTTTAACGAGGTTGGCACATTCACGTCAGAATAACAACCATCTAGGTAATGTACAGTAGGTACGTACATAGTTATTTGAACCCAAACCACAATATTTTAATAAACCTAACCAAACTAGGGCTGTAAAACAAAAGGAAGATTAAGTGTCTTTATGAAAATAAATAAAAAATCTTCACACGGTGCCACTAGAGTCAGTTTTGCACATGCAGGGCTTTGCAGTTAATATCTGGTTAGACTTTCAAAATAAAGCTTGCTGAGGAACTTTTCACATATCACGAGTGAAAGTTGTGAAACGGTTTCAGGCATCAAAACTACATCGTCAGGTTCAAGAAAACATCGTGGGTCGGGATCAAACCACCAGCTACATTTTATAACATGAGTTGAAAGTGAATCTTGTCTTTTGTTTACAGGTGGGATTAGATGTCTGTGTCCTGAGTGAAAGTCCTCTGGTCTTTACAGCATCAGTTCGGAGCACAGGGCCACTGACCAAGTTGCCATATTTGATACGTTGGGAGTTACAGGCTGATAACAAACTCTCATTAACCTGTGTCGAATGACAGGAAGACAGCGGTTGAGTATGTGAGGCCAGATATATTCATTTCATGTGACATTGTCCATTTTTAATCATCAACATTAAGATGGTGGAAAGAAGTTTATTGTATCTTTAAATGAGGCTGAGTGAAAGGAGCGAAACAATCACACAGACAGCTTTTACCTTCTGAGACTCACTCATCAGCTGATGATGAATTATCAGGAGAATTAGCAGTAATAATGATTGTCTTTATGTATAAGTAGAGTCATTAAAAAGTAATGGATATTAATGACGTTCAGTGTGCATTGAACAGTATAGTTTCCTTTGCTTTGTCACTGGGGACCATTAGATTCTGATTAAAGATATTTTTCTGTCTCTTCTTTAAGTGTATAATTTACAGTTTTAATTATCAGTAATCACATAAGCGATCGTTACCTTCTAATTAAGATTTCTTTAACTGCTATTGATGATGCTCATATTGTATTTGGGGATAAACTTGTTGTGGAAGTCTGCAGCAACAAAGCCTCCGCCCCATTAGAGATGCTTTTGGCAAACAGAGATTTTCAATGAGGCGGCTGTCGACAGAATGAAAAGATTATTCAAAACAAGAAGATGCAAATTTCAGTCACAGAATTTATTTTAATCATCACCACTGTGTGAATGCTGTGTGTCTGATTTTTCTTAATCACAGTCCTCAGTGCATGCAACAGATTTTTGTGGACTCTGTATCTGTAAGTGTGCTGATTTTCTTCTTTCTAATATTTTTTACACCAACAGCACACACACACATTTTCCCTGAAACGTAAATGCATGCTCACACACACACACACACACACACACACACACACACACACACACACAGGGCTGGGGCCATCTGTTGATCTACAGTAGATTAGCCTGCTGGTGGGAGCAGCCTCATCTCTCTCACACACACAAGCTGTGATGTGCCAGAGTCTCGGGGCCGAGCATGACGAGGTGTCAAAGTGTTTTGCTTTGCCTGCCAAGTCTCTCTCTCTCTCTCTCTCTCTCTCTCTCTCTCTCTCTCTCTCTCCTGCCCCCCCACCCTCCTCCATCCTCTTCATCACCATCCATCCCTCCTCTTCTACATGTCACCGCTCATGTGCTACCTCCCTCCTTACTGATGAAATCATCAGATCGCACGTGCGACGTTGTTTTGTTTCTTCATGTCCCACTGGGAGCTGGATGTTGTTGATTTGCTCAGATTGTGTTTATTTCATAATGTGTCCTTGATTTTTGTGCTTGAGTAGGCTATGTATTTAAATAATTTCATTAGTTGTCTGTTTTAGTATTAGTTGTCCACAGGTGTTTTATTTTGAAAATTGACCGGATGCACCGTACCGTTCCGCTGTCTGACTGAACGGCCAAACGTATCGCGCCCGTGATGGGTCCGGTAGAAACTTGGGGTTAGACTACTGATCCTGATTGCTGGTTTCTCTTACCAACCCAAACTTTAAATATTTTTGATTGCATTGTTATTATTCTTATTAAACTTTTTTATTTGTATGTGCGCAATGTCGTGTTCATTCTACTGGGCAAGCTGGGGCCTGGAGGAAAGAGGTGCCATGAGAAGCAAAACACCATTAACAAAAAAATCACAGATTGGCCTAAAAGTGTGTATACATGTGTCTGTGTGTGTGTTTGTGTGATGTCACATGGGATTTCAGCTGACCCACATATAGAACATGGCTCACTGGACATGACGATATAAACATGCAACTCCCAGTGGGAACAACAGTCTGTTGTGACTTTTGTCAGCTGACATCAACTCCCTCTGAGACAACAGTCACACTTTCAACTGCTTTCTCAACTATTGCTGCCTTTTTCATGAATATTGTTCTTCCTTTTCTTTTAGGCCCAAGTTCAATACCTAATATATCCACAGTTATTTATTGTCATATGTTTCCAGTAAAATAAATGAGTAAATAAAAGCAAAAGCAGTAGAATCAAAGCAAGAAAATAACACCCTAAGCCTAACCTTAATCACTGACCCAAAAATCAGCAGTTTATGTATCAGAGCCAGCCATCACCAAATTAACTGGTCTTGGGTCTGAAATGTGTCTCCAAAAGTAGCCAAAGTGATTCCTACACACACACACAAACACACACACACACACACACACACACACACTGTTGTCATCTCCTGAAATGCAGCCCGGTTTTCCAGCCAGTCTATGTGTGTTTGCTTATTTTGGTGAACACAGCATGAGTATGTGCACGTGCATGTGAGAGACAGAAACTGTCTGTGCGTGCGAGTGTGGGTGTAGGTTTGTGCATGTGTGTGTTTGAGTGTGTGTGTGTGTGTGTGTGTGAGGGCGCCATCTGTTAAAATATTGAGTGGAACAGACCAGCATTATTCCCACAATCCCTCCCCTGCTGTCCCCTCCGTTTGCCACCCTTTACTCTCTCTTTCATCTATCTATCTATCTATCTATCTATCTATCTATCTATCTATCTATCTATCCTCAGTGTTCCTCCCTCTGTCACACCACTGACCCTCTCTTCATCCACGCCTCCTCTCTTTGGCTCGGGGCTGTTTTTTCCTGCAGCACCACCCAATAAACCAAACGTGGATGTAAACAACAGCGTCATCAGCGTATCATCGCACGAAACACGCCATTTACATATTTCTGCACAACACGTTACACAACAGCCCAGTGCTACTTGACTTGTTTGGATTGGCGAAGTTGATAATTCGATGCAAATGTATTTATTCCTATTACTCATGCAGCATTGTTTGATGTTCTGTCTCAGTCTTTTGACTCACTGCTGTGGACTTGTTCCTTCTCGGATTTTCTCTTTTAGAAGTTGTTTTTTATGCACTATTTATGTGTTTAAGCCCTTAGATTGTTTTGTAAAGATGTTTAATAGTGTGTACATTTATAATGTAAGTACTCAAACCTGCAATTTATTACTTCTTTCACAAATTTTATACAGAGAGTTCAAGACATTTCGCAAGTTCGGAGCATATTAATCTTTATTTACATGCAAGATATAAGACAACAAAACTTCTACTGGCAGTAAAAAGTGAAGTACAGGAGACATCACTGAGGATTTCAGAGCAGACCATTTACCTAGTATTGTTTTTTGTGCCCAAAGCTAACCAGTCCATAAGCACAGTGTTGCCATAACATAAAATTGAAAACTGAGCCTGAGGAAATGTAAAGTTGCAAGATGAAGAAATAGTAATCTCATGACACTTCCTATTTTGAGTTGGTCGCTTTTTGGAGTGAAAACAGGCTGCAATACTAGAGATGGAGGGTGTGTTAAGTTGTTACTCGTGCTGTTAAAGCTTTTTGGGAAGAGGACAGCTTCAGTCTTTGTTTATTTTTAATGACTATTGACTTGTGGTTGACGCCCACAGAGTCCCTTAACTCCCTTAGAGAAATCACTAATTTCTGGAGTTGTTGAGTTCAGAGAAACTTTATAAACTTTGTGAAATGTTGTCTGTGGCACATTCTTAATTATTTGGGGCTCCTTGTAAATGTGGCAATTGATGCATAGCAAGTTCTTCCTTTCTTTGCTTTTTTTGTTGCTTGGTATATTGGCCTTGTTTTTCTGAAATGCAGAACAATACTGACGTGTTGGATGCGTTACATGTCTGTTGTGGGCTGGGCTGTCGTTATTTCAGTGTTCATGCTCTTCCCCTTGTATTCATTACAGTGTTTCTGAAGTGTGGAACTTACTTTGTACCATCTATAGAGACTTATACAGTCTCTACATCTCCGAAATGTACACATTTTGGTTATAACTAATGTTACAGCCTCACAAAACACAACTCTTTTATAAAGACTAATGGTGACATTCAGATGACAAAAGTCCCATTCATAGTGATCCATTAGTGTGAGGGTGGTGTGGATGTCTGTGTACTTTCTGTTGTAGCTGTTACAAATCTCAAACATAGATTGTTGTGTTGACAGCTCGTGGCAGCAGGGTGATGCAGTGAAGAGCCTCCTTCAGCAGGATGATTTGGTGCAGCCCGCCCTGCTGATTCATCCTGCACTCTAAATCCCAACCAGAGGTTTTATTCTCTGGGTGATCCTGACCGCTGACCTCACTGAGGAATGAGGAGAATAAAAACAGAAAATACTCTCTGAGGATCTGTGAAGCATTATATTACCATTTCAGTTTTTAACATTGAGTGATTGTAGAAGAATTTAGATCCAAAAGTTCAGATCCGAGAAAATAAACTTATGTTTTCATGAATCATTTTACAAGATGAGGGTTGCAACTTTACTGAAATTTGATGGCAATCTCCGTCTCTTATTACATCACCACAATTTTTCTAAGGGGTGATGTTTTATTTTTTAAATAACTGTAACAACTTTAACCTGTACACTGTCCCAGTTTTAAATAAACCACTAAATGAATTGTAATAATGGTATATAACTGGATTGAAATGCTCCCCATTGAACTACACTTATTGGCTGGTTTCAAGTCATTGCTTTCTAACTCTAATTCTGATTTCTAAAACGTTGTTATATTGGCTCGGATTTGTGTTCTAACAGCAGCTTCAGAGGGGTTTTTTTTTATGTTAACTGATGATTAGTCTTGTGTTAATCAATATCACTGCTGGTGGGTTGTTTTCTTAATTAGTGCTCTCTCACTCGCCAACATAAGTCAAGAGTGTAAATGTTAATATGTAATGACTGAATCGATCTGTGGCACAGCAGTGGCTGGTCAACCGGCACCTTCTCTGCACATGTGTGAGACTGGTTTTCAATATTCTGACTCACCTTTCTGACACCTGTACACTGTCTGTTTCAGCTGATGAACCAGTAACTATAATATCTCCTGAATTCCTGAACAAACTGTGATTTTCAGATTGTTGATTGAGGAGAAACTTTGCAAAATGGCCAAAACAAATTCTAGTAAAGTCTTCTTGTAAATTCTGATTTAAAATGCAATTTATTTCCTGTTTGAACAGGCTGTTAACTGCTGAGGGTAAACATGTCGAATTTTTACAAATACAGTAAACAGTAACCAATATAGGCGACCTCTTTGACGACTGAGAAACTTTATAAACTTTAAAACCCTTTCTTTCTTTGTTCATCCATCGGTCTTAGTGATGTTTATTTGCATGTGGAGCGGGATGTGAGATCTGATCACAAGTAAAGAAAATTACAGCTCTATGAAGCTGTGATATTCAATTTAAAGAAAGCCTAATTGTAGAGTGGCTGTGTTGTGTTTATCCATCAAAGAGTTGTAGAAACATTTCACCGGATTAGTGAAAACTTGGACCTGCTGGAGATGCCAAAGTCAGGAGTCAGTTTATGAAGATTTTATGAAACATTAGAATAATTACGCTATAGTCTTCAGGCTGCAAAACAACATCAGCTGCAAACAATATGAACCCTCCCAGCTTTAACTGAGGCGATTATAGTCCACACTTCCCTCTGCGGAGCTGCAGAACACAAAACAAAGAGGAACAGAAGAAGAGCACAACATGTAGCGGCAGAGAGTAGGTGGTGGATTAGAAAGGATGAAGACAAAGATTTATTTTTCTACAAAAAAAACCCAACCTGCTCTGTCCTTGTATCTCACCGTCATTATCTCTCTCTCTCTCTTTGCTCTCCCCCCTCCCCCCTCCACCTCCCTCCATCTTTATCTCCTCCCATTATTCTCTCCCATCACACCTCTCCTTGTCAGCATGTTGTTTTCTATTTCTGAAATGAATGCCCTCAGTTTTCATCCTCTGCTTCTCACCACTATCTAATACATGAATACAACAGTAAATGAAAATGTTTTCCTTTGCCTGTTTAGCTGTCCTCTTTCTACCACCCACATTCATCATGTCTCTCTTTTTCTATTTCTTGCTTTCCATTTTCCTTCGTCTGACCAGGTCTCTGCTTGAATATATGCAAGTCTTTTAGTATATTTGCTCGCACTGCGGGTGTTTGGTGTTTCAGTCTTCTTATTGTTGCTGGTTTGTGTTTTTCGTCAGAGGAATATCACAGGTTTTTCTGCTACTTTTTCTTTAAATATGGGATTAAATTTCATGAGATGCTTTATTAAAGGATATCTGTCGCTCTGTAATATTTCATTGACCATTGTTATCACCTCCAGCAGGTGAACAGATTTGTTTTCCCGGCGACTGCCAATGCCAGTGCTGCATTATTGACACGACTACATCTAATCTAACACTGCCAGACTCCCTCTCCTTGCCCAGGGGATTGTGGGTATTTGATTTGGGATCTGTCTCCATCTGGGCTCCAGCGGGAAAGAGAATTGCAAAGAAATAACGCCACGCTGTTTCCAGTACCTTCGGCATGCTGGGAAGTTCAGGCTTCACTCCGGCTTTTTGAGAGATGCAGGTGGGGAGGGAACCGGCGAGGTGGATTCAGTTTGTTGATAACGGCTTCAAGACCAACCAGGATAAAAAAAACTGCTAAAAATACATCATCCATGATGGGAAAAGACAGAGATTATGGTGGAGGCAAAGGTGTTTTAGAAATACTTACTGATTTACTGTAAAACTGTGGTCTGAGGCAGTCTGAAACTTTGTGAGCTAAACTTGACTCAGTTAATTCACCTGAACAAATCATATGTGAGGAAGGAAGCTGCAGGGCTCGACCTCAAATCTATTTTCATACCAACAACAATGTGTCTGCATCTAAAATCCTATATTTCCTATATCTAGTGTGACATTGTGAGCCTTCACTCAGACTATACTGAGACTTATTGTGCCCACTTACTTCAATCTGAGGGATAATTCTGCTCAAAGTTTTGAAACTACGGCGCTCATAATTTTGTGGCTGAAGGGATGTGAACAGGAAGTATAATCTACTGCTTCTTAAAACGTGTTAATAAGCAGGCAAAAAAGAACAATTTGTTTTTACGCTGTAGTAAAGACTGATACAAGTTTGTCATCTTTTGCTAAATAAATAAACGTTTTTATTGCATTTAAAAGTAAATAGAAGCTTTTAATATACAGTCTCTGACTTGACTCGCCCTGCAAACACTTGAAAAGCAGTTCTTCAATCAGCTGTCCTCATCTGACCGGAGAAATGATGTTGAATGTCTGACATTGATCGACTTTGCTGACTTCTTGCCTGATGAATAATCGCAGACAGGTCAGGGTGACGGGTGGTTTATGTCTTACAGCACACCAAACATTGAATTGTCAGAAACAAATGAAAAAAATTTTGAAATATCTGAGTCACTCAACCCCTTCAGGAGTATTTCGCTACCAAACGGCCTGACGGCACGATGAGAGTAAAGGGAAGCAGAGACAGCAGAGAGAAGAGGAATGATAAGAGAGGAGGAGAGACAAAAACCGGTCAGAGAGCAGAGATGAAAGAGGAGAAACAACAGAAGAAGAGACGAGAGGAGAGGAAGGAGGGTGAGAGGTGGATTAAAAGAGAGAAAATCTGCATGAAAGTCAGAGAGGTGGAGGAGAGGACGAAGGTAAAGACACCGATCGATAAACTGAGAGAGTCTGATATTGGAAACTTCTCCAGTGATCTGTGGAGAGTGGGAGGAGGACACACACACACACACACACACACAGGATCATAACACACACTCTCAAACAATAGATAAGTGTGTTTTCACGTGCACGCACAAACGCTCCGAGGAATATCTCTGAATAATCTCTCAAACACACACACACACACACACACACACACACAGGGTGATTTCCTAACAAGCCTCCTGCCTCCATGTTTCCACCTCTCGTCAGCACAGAGATGAGTCTGATCCTGATTATCCACCTCCTGCCTTTCTCCCTCCCTCCCTCCCTCCCTCCCTCCGCCACAAGGAGCGCTTATTCCTCCTCCTGCTTCATCGTGCCAAGAAAAATCCCAAACAGTCGTCTCCGTGTGGTGGAGGAGGAGGAGGAGGAAGAGGAGGAGAGGCTCGAGAGTCTACTGAGAACATGAAACCCCGGTTCTCATTTGAGCTTTTGGACATCATTCGGCCATTTATTGCAAAAATATTTTCCTGATCTTGGGACTCATTAAAACAGAATCCAGCAGGGCAGCAACATGAGCAGTCAGGCAGGCTGCAAACAAGCACCACCAGTACCAGCACACAAATTCAACCAAATGATTTGGCAAAGGAGACAAAAGTGCTTATTAAAATTATACCCCAGACTGGCGGTCGTAAATTTAGATTATCGCAGCTGCAGCGCTTCCTTTTTCAATTTTGACCTGCTTGTATTGCCTCAGTTGTGTGTGCACACATCTTTGTTTCACTTCCAAATGTCTTGATTTAGACATTTGTGTTGTAACAAACCATTTGTATCCTTCAGGTTACTTCTTATGTCTCCCTGAACAGTGTAACACACTGGCCATGACAGAGTAGTCAGGGCGTGGTAGCTGATTAAACGCAGCATTCACCGCTCGCATGTTTAACCTTTTCATTACCACTTATTATATTAGATACAGTTTTTTGGACAGAGCAGTTGTTGGCAGTGCGAGCAGATGTGAATGCTGTGCAGTAATCTGGCAACATTAGCCGCTATTAGCATAACACAACACAAATCTCTGACTTGTTGTATTGTGGGTAACGTAGGCGACAGGTTTAGACAAGGAAGAAGAACGTTAAGCTGTTTACAGGAGTAACAAGTCCGAGATTCACAATGTGTCACAGTCAGCAGGTCGTTTGTGAAATTCTGTCATTGTCTCGGCTCAGAGTCTCATGTGATGTTACTTCCTGGAGAAAAGTGGACAACACACATACACATGGTTTAAAAATCTCCCTCATTTAAAACCCCATGTTCCTCTTCAGTTATAATCAAACCATGTATTCTAGCAGTGGGAAACCAATGCCTCTTCCTGTTTTTGATGCACAATGGCAGACAAACTTCCTTTGTGCCGTAATTCAACCTTCATCCTTCGCAGACCGATCAGCCTGGTGAAAGTGAAGTTTATAGGGTTGTTTTTCTACAGCCATTACTCTGTACAGTCAGTATTTACTTCAGAATCGTAAGTTAAATTAAAGAAAAGTTGTCTATTCACATTCACAAAAAGCACGATATGTCTCCGGATGTAATTAATTGAAGGAATAGAAAGGGAAGCGTAAAGACAATCCTATCAGGATTTTAGATGAGTTTCTGAATTTGCTCTCAGGGAGTAAAAACCTCCGTCACCTGGACGACTCTGACAGGCTGATATTAAATTAAACTTCATTGTCAGTCTGATATATTGGCCTAGCCCCGCTCTCATTATCTCCCAGTGTAAATTTGACACCTTGGATTCTCTCATCATATCCTGTCTGCCATATCATGCACCTTTAATATACACTTATCTTGAATTGTTAAAAGACAATCCCTTCAACCTCTGTGCCTGCAAGCTCTATTACAGCACTTCAGGTTTTCTGATATTACTGTAATATTTCAGAGGAACTCTCTCCCGCAGTATCGGCTGCCTGGGATACAGTACTGTACTCTGATCCAAGAAACTGAATGTCATTTCATTTTATGTCACTTCATTTTTGTGCGTTGCCCTCGCTGGGAATTCACTCTGAATTAAATGTCAGACAAAATGTCAGTGTTGTGTTGTGGATAACTGTTCTGACCCTTTGTAAAAGTCACACAGAGATGTCTGGTAAATCACTATTTTAATCAGGCGAATGGAAATCATATAGACAGATGTTGTTATGTTATTATAAGTCGAGCCCAACTTTACTTATACTGACCTGTTTGAGAACTGCGCGCCTTGAAACTCTGTAACGACACCTCAGAGAGAAGTTTGATAAACTTACTTAAACTTATTTAAACGACGTTGACAGGTTGAATTTGACACCTCACGTTCACTTTTTCTGTATTTGAAAGCATCATCATAAAATTAAATATGTGTCAGTATCACAGCAAACATATAATATTATGCAAAGTAACATCAGAACTTTGACCCGCGGACGATGTTGATGGTCACCTCTGATTTTCGTTGGCTGTGATGTTTTTGCCGGTGACTCATCAATGATCCTCTGCAGTCCTCCACCCATAAGAGTCAATTACCGATCTATTACTCTTACTGATTTTATTATTCAACCCTCTTGTAGTATTGATCAGGATCCATGCTAATACATCTTCAGTGCTAATCTACTGCACTCCCCCTCAGAGGTTTTACAATGCAGTTTGTGTCATTCCTCATGTTCATGACTTAGTGATTGATGTGGCTGCAGATCCCAATCTATTTTCCCAAATCAATTGATCACCCTCATTGATTGATGACTCAGGAGGATTTGTGTGACCTCAGCCAGACACCCACACACTGATCACCACTTAACACTAATACTGAATAGGATACAATAATCACATTATTGCTGCTTAATATATTCCCAGCAGATTATTATGACTGAAAGCTAGAAGCTTCTACAGCACACAAACAATAACAGCACCATGTTTGTTATCTGATGCCTGTTTCCTACAGATTGAATATTAGAAAAAGAACAACAATAAATAATTTCTCTCAATCATCACTTATGATCGGTAGAAGTGTGTTGTCTGTATCAGCAGAGACGCTTCCTTCTGCCTGTATTTTCCTATTTATTTCGTATTTTGCTGTGTTCGGGATGTTTCTGGACATCAACCTTCGGGCAGCGGATATGTAGCTCTCGAGCCAATAACAGCATGCCTGGTGTTACACTGGAACGCTTTAAAAGCATAACAAACAAGGCTCTCTCCTCTGTTACAAAGAGCTGCAGGTGTGTGTGTCTGTTTGACCGAGGGCGGGGCATAGCTACACACACAGAGCAGGATGAAGCTGCACTGTGGCAGCGTTCACACTAAATGTTGTTTGTTGTGCAGAGTTGTGGGCGTGTTTATTTTATTTCTTTGACTGCTTTGTTGCTTCACAATTAAAGACCCTTCTTAAACCCGGTGTGTGATTTTGGATGGCGTACCGGCGTTCTGCGAGCAAAAAGAGGCGGGGCATGTGACAAAACAGCGTCATTGTTTAGTTTGACGCTTTACATGCTACATGTAAGGAAGCACAAAAATGGCATAACATGACAATAACTATCATTGAGTGTTCCTCTTATATGGTGGTTGATCTCGATCTCTGCTCAGAGGGTAAGGAGCTCGCTGTTATTCTTTTTTGAGTTCGCTGCTAACTGCTTTTATCTGCTTTAGTGTTCGTTATCAACAAGTCCCTGAACTAACACTAGAGCCATACTGAAGCCTAATGATGCAGGTGTACCATAATGCTTTTTGGCCTTGAGACTGAGGTGTTTTGCAGTAAGAGATGTCTTCTGTATATGCCTGTTGATCGGTTGTGTGTGGGCAAGCTACACATACTTAAAAGTCAACAGCAAAACACATTGCTAACACACAAACAAACTTAAAAAGCACCTCAGACTCACTCGGAGAACATTACGCGCCGCACTAATGTTCTCTGAGCTCAAACAGCCAGGCTCCCCCTCTCATTTAGTTGCAGTCAGCTTGTATCAGCCTGCTCTGATTGGACGGCAGAGGAAAAAGTCACGGTGGCTGCCTTTAGAAAATCATCATCAGCATTTTTTTTCTCTCTCTTTTAAAAGTCAATTAGCTTGTAGAATTGTTAAAGTGGCTGTTGAGTTTGGAAGGTCACTGGTTTCATTAATGAGACGAAGTGAAATTAAGTTTGTTGTCCTGCTTTAAAAAAAAACAGGCTGCTTCAAACTGCACTGAGAAAAAAAACAACCGACCGACAGACAGACAGACAGACAGAACAATCTGCCACGGCTGCATCAAATACAATATTCAGACACCATATTACAGACTGTTTTTAATTGGAGCGCGCTGCAGCTGAATTAGACGCGACCATTGTTTACATCTGACAGTGGACACACAACAGCTGAGGACAAACACAGCAGTGGTTATCATGATTATTATTATTATTATTATTATTTTAGATGATGTCCTGTCCCCCTGCCAATGGAAATGTCTCATTTTCATGATAATGCCTGGCTGTTCTGTCTCGCTGCTGTTTCTCTCAGACTGTCTGGCCTCTCGGTTTATTACTGCGCCCTCGTTTCTGTAGAGGAAACACAAATCTACAAGATTCACATGATACTCGTGACTTCTCTGTGACTGTGACTCAAACAGAAGTCTTTTTAATTTATTGTAGTAAACAGGAATTAATCTCATCAGAATCTCAAGGTTAGGATCAGAAAAGAGCAAATTAATCACTGAAACAAAATTCAAATCTTTTTTTTCTGATCTTGATCTTTTTATAGTTGAGTTTGTTAAATTACAACAGACAACAGAAGTGTTTCAAAAAGATTATAGCAATGAAGTGATCGAAATCAAGAATTACATTTAATTATCAGAGCAAACAAAAAACTAAATCACAAAAACACAGGTAACGTTTTGTGCTTCACATGAGCCTTCGAGAAAAAACATCACATGGACAAAAATACTGAAAATTTGTTGAATGGTTTTGTATCTATGCAAGACCTTTAGCTAACCATGGTAACATTTACACGCGTCTACGATTATGGGTATTTAACGTGATCAATAAGAGCGACGAGGATCAACACAGAGCCGTGTCTTGTGTTGTGGGTTGTATCCCACCAGAGATCATATATAAGTACGAGGCTGTGTGACTTACTGTAAGTCATAAAACTCAGATTTGAATCGCTAGTTGAAATTGTTCTATTGTGTCTTTTGGGGCCAAAAAAACTCAAATTATTCTGAAGCTTCACACAGTTCATTAGGTGATGATGTAACAGACAGGACATACTGTACATATACATACAGTATATATATTTTTACAGTCTGTGATCTCTGATGAAACTGCAGCCAGTTTTGTCCTACGAGGCAGAAAGAAGAACTTCATCACCTTCATTGTGAACTTTTCTACTTCCTCCTCAGTGTCACGTCAGTTTTTTACATTCAGATTTCCTCTGAAGAAACTAAACTCCCTTCTTCTGCATGTTTGAGTTTAATCTGACCTCTTTATCTTTTAGCTGTGAGGTTTAATGATGCTATAGCTGAATACAGCGGAGCTCGATCTGGTTGAAGATGTCAGCTAAACGTCCAGAGTGCTAAATGGGATCATATGAGGTCTTATTCCTGACAAATGAAACTGTAATGACGCTGTAGTTTAACTTCACATGTCTCTAATAACAGAGTTATATCTTTCCTCCCTCCTCTTTGTCTCTCTCATCTATCTCAGGACTATTCTTCTTCTGTCGGTCGGAGTTTAACACTTTGATTTAGAGCCACATATACCAGAGCAGACCACTCTCTCTCTCTCTCTCTCTCCTCCCTGTCTCTCTACCTCTCTCTACCTCTCTCTCTGTTGACCGCCCATGTTGTAGAGCTGCAGCAGGTCTGTGATGGATTTCCACGGCTGCCTTTATAGAGATGAACACAGGCTGACAGCGATGACCTGAGATTTATAGTTTGCTCTCTTTTCTCTCTGTAGTAAAACACGAGGATAATAGAAAGCAGATTTATGTGTGGACATCTTTCTTTTTCACTCTCTTTTCCAGTCTTTGTCCTTGTCATGTATGTGTCCATAGCTTAAGGCTGTGGATTAGTCCATACATCCCATCATCTCTGGGCTTTTTCCTCATCTCTTTATCCAAGGTGTTGTCTCAGGCGTTCGTATTGAATTTTAACAAAGCCGGGACGATAAGAGCATAACAAACTGAGACAATCGAATGGTCCAGAGGCTTTTTCAAAACACTGCATGACATTTGTAATGTCATATTTATAGCATTAAATCTTTGAATAAACAAATAAAATAGTTTGGGTTAAAGGCACAAACTGCAGCCTTCATATGCACTTATATAATATATATATAAACTATGCAGTTTTAACGCCATCATAGCATTTACAGTAACTAATATAACATGATGGTAGTATCAAGCTTTACACTGTTGTATGGACTTATTATCTTATGCTGTATATTCATGTGGTAAATGGACCATAGTGAGGTGTGCTCATCTGAATCGTCTGGAGGCTCCTCTGGTGTAGTGGTATAAATAGCGGCGACAAAAGTCTGCATCAGGAGGTGGATGGAGGTGGATGGGTGTGTCCAACACCCGCCTTCCCACATGAGACCAGAGGCTGAAAGCAAAAGTCAAAGATGACTTGTGTCAAACTTACATCATGTAACACGTAAGTAGCCAAATGTAATTCACATGTTGCATAACTGAACTTACGTACTTATTTTAACTCAACCCTGTGATCTGTTCTTAAACCTAACTGAACTGCGACCGTTTCCTAACACTATTGGTCTAAAACTCAGAGCAGACTTGACCGGATGTTGCATATTATAGCTAACCTGATCGCAGTGCCCTCCAAATTTAATGAGTATTTAACGAGTTGGCAATGAGAACCTGTTGAAACTACGCCAAGGGGCTTCTGACTGAGGATTGGACCTTTTAACTTTTAAATGCTTTAATTTAAAAGTCTAAAAGTCGGGCGAGGAGATAAGGAAGTTAGCAGCGTGCACACACGTCATATCAAACTACTAAACTACTGGACTGAACTGCTGACATGTTTGAGAAGACTACCTCTCCAAGTTAATTAATTTTAATCATCGTAAAAAAAAATCTGCTGATATGTTGATGAGCTAATCATGCAAATGAGTAATTTAGTAGTCCGCTATCACGATGCCACTGTGAAACATATGGACGAAAAGGTCTAACTTTGAAGGTTAATGCAGCCTATGGATTATGTAAATCAACCACCTCTAGCATTTTTTTATTCTTTATTAGATTCATATCGTCTTAAAGAAGGAGGAAGAGAAAGTGAATTTAACAAGAGTGAGAAAGAAAGAAAGAAAGAAAGAAAGAAAGAAAGAAAGAAAGAAAGAAAGAAAGAAAGAAAGAAAGGAGTGAATGTTGAAATAGAACTGAGTCAATGATGTGGAGTTAAAGGGGAAAAGTGACAAAAACAGACAGAGGCACAGAGATAGAGGAAAAACATGGAGAAGGAAAGAAATGTGATGTGACAAAGACGATAAAAAGACGACAGCAAGGCAGAAAGAGGAAAAACAGAGAGGATAGAGGAGGCTGAACTGAGGCAGAGGACCACTTTGATTCTCAGGCTGTAAACTGAGGAGGGGCTCAGTCCATCAGCTCAGGGACGCCAACGCACTCGACCAAATCATCCGGCTCATCAGTCATTCAAAACACCATCAGTCAGCCAAGAAATCGCCCATCAGCCAGACACATTCAGCCACAGCTCTCCTCACACTCACACCAAATAGACTCGTCTGACTGACTGACTGACACATCTCACTGGCTCTCTTCTGATTGGTGGAGGAGCAGCCCGTCGGCCAAATGACTTTGAGTCATCGCGGGTGAAATTTTGAGTTTTCAGGGAAAAAGTGTGATGAAGTGCTCACATTTGGAGTGACTTCGATTCAACTGACACATCGCTAACCGTCACTCACATCTCAGGACAGGCTGCAGGTAGAGTCAGTTAGTCCCGTTCAGGCTCAGGCTGATAAGGAAGATATACACGAATAATATTCTTCACCCTGCTGCTGTAAAGGACAAATATTTGGAGAAGCTACAGAGGGAGCGCCTTTCAGCTGTTAAACTGCAGAATATATTCAAGATCCATTCGGCGTTTAGATTAAACACATAAATAACCTCAGAGGCTCGGTTGGTGGAGGGAATATGTAAGATATGGCCAGAATCTTAGCATTTTCAACACAATGTGAAGAAACTACAGTGTTGAGGTTCTGTCAAAGACATCTATGAACTGTGTTGCAGAGATGTCCCTGACCCCTGTCTCCTAATACCACTCTGTAATGCAAGAGGCAATAGTCTCTGTTTCACAAGCTCTTATTGCAATAAATTCATAAAATAAACTCACAAAATGTCAAGAAAGGACATATTTTATACCTATTTACAAAAAATCCAGCTGTACGCGATCTGAATTCAAGTTTCTCTCTTTTACTGAACTAAGACGAGCTTAATCGCCTCGTTAACTCATCGTAGAACACACTTCATACCAACTCAACTTAAGAAACAGTGTTGGTTTGTCTTTCTACAATCTCCTCTGGTTTGGTCCAAATAAATCTACACGCTGATGATGTCCAACTCTTTCTCTCTGTCCTCTCCTGTCCATGCCTGCAGTATCTTCTCATCTCAGGAGTCATAGTCCTGGTCAGAGCTGCTGTAAATAACCTCCGTACTGTAACCCCTGTCTTCAAACTGACTTCTGTCATCGTGGATGCAGCATTTGTTGACCCACATGTGCCTGAAAGTCACATCATTAAATCTTCACGTAGTCGTTCCTTCCCCCTCCCGATCAGCTGCCGTCACTGTTCTCACGGCCATTGAGACAATAATAGAGTTCTTCAGATTTAAACTTTCTCTCTGTCTGACATCAAAGCAGATGGATGTATATTCATTATTCTATTTTTACAGTATGATTACTGGTAAACATCATTACAGGATCATCAAACAGAATTAAAGGAGCCTCTCGGTGTTTGTGGCCTTCAACAGCTCCAAGTATTTTTATCCGTCTTTAGTGTGTGTGTGTGTGTTTGTGTGTGTGCCCTAATGTATTGCTTTTCAGTTTAATTAAGAGATAATCATCATAACTACATCATCAGTGACCATCAGGTGATATTAAAATCATCACTTTAGCCAGTTATCTGTGTATCTTTGTGTGTTTGCAGCAGCTCTACACAGTGTGTAGTGTGTTTATTTAGCTGCCTCCTTTATGAGCCTCATTAAAGTAGAAACCGCTGCCTGTCCCTCCTATAGATTTCTTATAGAGGCAGTTTGTTTCACGCCAAAATGGAGCAGCATAAAACCTTTAACCCCAGTTGTGTTCGAGCTTTTCTCTACCTGCGTAAAATAAAAAGGATGAGAGAAATAACTCAACTCGAGTCACAAATTTAAGGCCTTCAGCTCAGATGGCTCCAAAGGACTCGACTTTTAGATATTGCGAAGTTACGTTTTGTTGTTTGAAACATTGCTGGATGATTTCTAGTGCAATGCTCGCAAACCTGTCACCCTATCAAGTCTTGGCGGACCAGCAAAAGTCAATGCACAAAAGGGGCTAGTCCAAAAATAATACATTTGCATTCAAGGATTATGTTGTCAATGACAGCTGTATGCAGTCTACCACCACTTCGTTTGTCGCTCCAAAACCCACAAAGAAAGCTACGTGAATGTGTCTTTCTAGCTAACTTATTGTCTTTCTAGCTAACCCGATGGCTAACTTATTGGCAAACAGTAGCTCGATAGTTAGAGGCGTGTTAATGATTGCTACAACATGTCAAATATCAATTAGATTTATAGGGTGTAAGCAGGCTGCAAAAAATAAAATTGAACTTTTCATGACCACTGTCTGTTTAAAGGAGACCGACTGTACCTTGCACCAACAGAAGAACATTTGTATAATTTATGCCGAGCAACGAGTTCGGCACGTGAGAATTAATTCAGAACAGCTGCTCTGTTGTTGACTGTAGACTGTACGAGAAAACTGATGATGTTCTCGCAGTAACCCAAAATAAAATTATGAACATGACAATGAGCATAATATGTCTCCTTTGAAGGTGAAACTGGGGGAGATCATCAGAATTTCGTACGACTTGATTGGTGACTTGTTTGAGCAATGACTTCCTGTCTCTTGCCCACCTCTGCTGTACGCACCCTGCAAACAAAACTTGTTTATATGTCGGCTAAATACTTAACTAAAAACTGTCTGAAATGTCCGATCAGTGATGGAACTGAACCTAAGAATCGAAACGTTTCAGGTGGGACTAAATTTTTCACGCTGATTCAGTTAGAAACAGAACTTCCTTTATTTATTTTTTAACTGTGACTTCACAAATTTACCTGCCCGACACAAATGGAACTTGCTGACATAATCTTTCAATTTTTAGGTACAACATGAAATAACCCAAGCGTGACAGTGTATTTCCACTTACACAGCATTTTCTCATATTTATTTATTTATTGTGCAGAAACCCTCGGGATGACTGAGTCCGTCTAATTCGGGCAACATGAAGTTCTGCATTGCTCCGCAAAAAAGTCATTGCTTCAGTTCCGGTCCTGTAGAGACGAAGGTGAATTAACTTACTTTTTAAATGTTTTGTTTTTAATAAGAGTAAAATACAAAACATATAAAAAAGAGATATCTCATTATAAAGTTACATAAAGGGCACTGAGGCACAGTCAGCTCTGAGCGCAGCAGTGAAAATGAAAACGTAATCTAACAGGAATCACAGAAAACACAAACTGATGCCCGTCGATATCCCCGAGCCGTGAAACATCCTCGCTGTTTAATAGACAGCTTTAAACTTCAATCCATGTACAAATCAAATGGAAAAATATGTGTGAGATTTTTATCCAAGAACGTTCAGCAAGTTTAGCTCCAGGCGGGGTGGGGTGGGGGGGAGTGGTGGAAGTCTGTGCCCAGCCGGGGGATGTTCTGGTGGGGCTTAACACGGGTGGGTAGCCCCCGGAGGTGGAGCTGAAGGGGAGGGAGAGCTGAGAGAGGGAGAGAGAGCTGAGGGACCCACAGGGGAGAGAGACTCAGCTCTGACCATCTGCCAGCCTGCAGCCTCTGCCAGCACATACACGTGCACACACACACACACACACACACACGCATGTACACAGACAAACCTGCGTGCATCCTTTTGCACATATACATACTCACAAAACAACACGAGATGATGCATCACAGTAATATGCTCATCAGACGTGTTTTCAGGATTGTTTAGCGTGTGTGTGTGTGTGTGTGTGTGTGTTTGTGTTTGTGTGTGTGTGTTTGTGTGTGTGTTGACAGGATAGAAGCTGGCTCCGACCCTTCTGTCAGCTCCCTGCTGAATTTCTGCCTCTCTCTCAGGATAAAACGACCCTCCACTCATTCACATCTCCATCCATCCCTCCTCCTCCTCCTCCTCCTCCTCCTCTGTACATCTACACCATCAGTTCATCCATCTTCCCCTCCAACACTTCCTTCACACATGTCCTGTAGCTAAAAGATGCATGAATGGAGTTGAGCGTGTTTATGCAGAGAAGACGAGCCATAATGGACTCCTCGTTACTCTTACTACTACACCAATAGCAAGATGGTTGTGGCCCAGACACCCTCATCCGGCCCACATACCACGTGGAATGATGCCACTTGGGCGGTCCGGTCCTGTTTGCCAGATCTGAGCCACAAGCGGGCCATATCATGGCCACACGTCAGCCAAGAGCGAGCTGAATAAACCAGAACTGACCAGACTTGGGCCAGAAACACGAGGCTGTTTCATTGATGCATTGGGAGTGAGATGGGCTGCAGCCGGTTATAATGTAACTAAAGCTACGTACATAACGTCGCATGTACATAACATAAATATCGTTCTTATTGAAACCACACACGAAGAAGGTCCGATACGCCCTGCTACAACATGTTGTTACTGGCAGTCAACATATTCAGGTTTAGTTTTGAGGATGTGTAGTTTTATTGGAAGCCGTGTTCTTTGTTTGGTAAAAATAGAAACAGATTGATGCCTAAAGACAAAAAAAACAAAGTTAACATCTCAGCAGCTCGCTAAAACAGAAAGGAAATGAAAACAGGAAATTAATTTTGTGTTTCTTAGAAAATTGTCCTCTCTGAACCTCCTCAAACCTCAGGCAGAACAAAGCTCCTTCCATCAACACTTAATCCTGGCAAATATGTGCTAATTTAAAGATATTTTACAGTGTGTACTCGGGCGTATCGTCACACGTAAATGTGCCACACCGAGCGTGTTTCTGCCGTGTGTGTGTTCCTGCGTTAATCAGACGAGAACAGAGCAGATTAGTGACTTAATCAGGCTGATAGACGATGATTATTAATAGAATCAGAGAGAGTTGTCGTCTCACTGAGAGAGATCTTTATTCAGAAGTTTCTCTCCTTTCTTTTTTTTAGCTCGTCGTTCCATCTGTGTTCACATCAGGTGTTTGTTTAATCACACAGCGAGAGAGACTCTACATCCGTTCATCCGTCCGTCCTTCGATCCATCACATTATTTTCTTCTTGTCTATTTCACTTTTTCTTATTTTCTCCTCCCTTCCATCAGCTGACCTCCTTCTTTTCTTCTCCTTCACCCTTTGCCATCCCCTCCACCCGTCTCCCTCTCCTCCATCTCTGCATTTGACAGGTGACAGACTTTTTATTTTTTGTGTGCACTCACCTCTTGTGCATGTTTTATTCATAACTTTGGGGATCTCACCACTGTTTGTGTATCCTCCTGCAACAAACACAGAAATACTAAAAAAAAATAAGAAAGAATCTCCTGACTCTCTGATATGAAGTCCGACCTTGTGGAGGAAGATTTTGACCTCAACAAAAAAATCTTCTTGTGTGATATCTCGTCTAAAATCACAAACCTGACTGCAGTTTGTTAAACTGCTCACTAAACAGCAGGGTGGGACACCACAGGTCGACTGGTGGTGAGAGTTTGGCTGTACAAAAATCCTAAAAAATTCAGAAACGTGATGTGAGTATTTGTTTGTATGACTCTGTGTAAAACATTTTGGAGGATGTAACTAACTGTATTTCTGCAGGTGTAAAATCAAAACTTGTTTTCTACCTCAAAACTCAGATTCAAATGAGCTGTAATCTCTCGTACACATGAGTAAATTTAACCCACATCAGATCTGAGAGGAATCAGAGAGTCAGTGTCAACCTCTCACTGAGTCCCTCTGCACAGCTCCTTCCTCCTCCTCCTCCTCCTCCTCCTCCTCTTCCCCCTTCTGTCCTCTGGAGGATTACTGCTGATGGCTGAAGGGCATGGATGGACAGATCAAGAAGAAAAGGAAAGAAACAGAGTGGAAAAGAGGGGAAGTATGTTTTAATATGACAGAGAGAGAAGGCTTACCGGTCAAAACCCACAGCTAGGCTTTAAAATAAAACCTGCTCTAAACGAGGAGGGCGAGCAGGTGACACGTCTTCAGCAAGGAAGGACTCTCTCTCAGGGACGCACACACAGCGCTGTGTTTGGTGGGTAGATTTCAGGGTTTGTATAATGAGGGCCTGAGACGTTGTTAAGCTTGTTAAACATGTTTAAAATAGCAGGAGAAAGGACACAGACTTTAGGTTAGTTTTAAGAACTTTGTAAATACCTTTTTTTTTGTCAGAGAAGACGATGTCAAAGTAGAAAACACATCCAGCTGCAGCTCGAATGTGACGGACGAACATGAAGGAAGTCGAACCCCTAAGTGTGGATCATGCAGGGTTTCGTGGGATGGTCGGGTCATAAAGGAGAACAAAAATGACGTCTTGATGTTCACAAATATTGTAGGGGGTTATGAGTTGGAGTCAACAGCAGGAGTCTGGGCCAAGTCTGCAGCACATACACAGACTCCTTTCACAATAAAAGCCAGAGAAACTAGTTCACACTGCCTAACTTCTTATCAGGGTAAAACTTAAATTCACTTAAAGGGCAGTTAATAAAAATACAACAAATTGTGATAATAGACGTGTTTTTAATGGGGTGCAGGTTGTAAAGGCAGCGAGGCTGCAGCTGGAGCCTAAAACCAACACAGCACCGCTAAAAATTCCCAAATACAAGAAAGTGTTTTCAAATGTTATTTTGCTCATTTCAAAGATGGAGGAAAATGTGGATGGCTCTGACTGTCTCTGCAAGATGGGATCATAGATCATTTAACGTCACTGAAAGCTGCTTCTTTCTGTATTTTTAAGAATCTGCTGGCCTTTCCCTCTCCTGCCTGATATCCCATTTGTTACAGGAAGTTGATGTCTCCCCGTGTCCTGTTCCAACAGTATAACACCTTCAGCCAGTAAGCATGGTGCTACTAAATGGTACAACAAGTCAGCACTGACGCCTCCTTTTCATTAGCCGAGGATGAAAAGGTGCAGTTATCGCTCCAATCACAAGCCGAGCACTAAACCTCCATCTCCCTCTGCAGACAAAACTCCTCCCGAAGCCCATTTACAGCCGAGTGTAGCAGAATGTCAGCAGAGCCGGCTGCAGACGGAGGAGGGTTGGACAGTCAACAAAGCCAGACTGACTCTCTCCCGTCCACTTATCTCTCGTCTCATCTTAATAAGACCAGAGCAGCAGCGGCAGCATCCTTCCTACGAGGCCGTGCTGTCCGGCTCTGAACCACAGTCTCATTAAGCAGACATATTGGCCTCCGCAGTACAAAGGGCTTCCTCTGGAGCCGACACTTCCGTCCCGACTCGCTCATTTAAAACTGAAACGTCGACATCCTCGATGTGTGCCATCATCGATATCAGTAAGCAGCACTGTGGGAGCGAGCGGGGGGGAGCTGCAGCTCTTTGTGGCCAGCTGAAGACGAGGGATGATGCTTGTTGCAGATGTCAGATAGCAGGACGCAGTGAAGTGGATCAGATTTGGTCGTTGAATGGATCTCGATCTTTCATGGACATTTGGATGTTTCCACTGTCTCTCTAATCCAATCAGATTCAGTTCAGCTCTGTGTGCAATTTAAAGACGTTGTATAGGATTAATTCATGATCTAATCTGTATTCATAAACCTGCCTCAGATATTTGCTCTACATTGCAAACAGGGATAACAATGTGAATTTTTCATTATGTATAAAATATTCAGGATTTAGGATTTATTCACTTTTTCATTTTACAACAGGGTTTTATAACGAGATGAAGTTTGTGCATCCATATAACATAAACTCTAACTCAGTGATGGGCCAACAGCAGACATTGTATGTCGCTCTTCCTGCAACCCAACTACCAGAATAAATGTTAGCTAATCACATTTCTGCAGAACCACAGATAAACTTGACATCTGTTTAGGTTGAATTTTCTGTCGCTCTCTTGTCACAACGCTGTGCTGATGCTCTGATTAGGTTCAGGCACAAAACCCACTTGGTTGGTGTCAGGAGAACATCATGGTTTGGCTGAAAATACCTGTCTTGGTGGCCACGATCACGGATGGAGAAGGTCCGACTTCCTGTGTGGAATATATGTTTTGGCACCACTAAAACGGATGGAAATATCTCCATGTGCCATTAAACAGAGCCAGCGGTGTGACTTTGGCTGTTTTGCAGCCTTGTTGGCTGTAATAATGATCCTGCGCTGTTCCATGACATCATCAAGCTACGTCTGTTTTTTCATTGTCTTAATTGAGAGACAACTTCTGGCAGAAGTTAGATACGTTATGTTTATAAGGACAGACAACAGCCCTAACAGCATGTATTGTTTTATGCAAAGTGGTTTAAACCTCACACATGCAGCAGGTGTTCAGTATATTGTTATAGTGCAGCTCAGACTGTGTTGTTGACTGACAGGGATGGCAGACAGGTGTTGGTGCTGAACAGAAAGTGTGATGGATCACAGATAAATCTGAACACTGGAGGCGTCTGGCAGCTCCTCCTTCAGGCTGCCTCATATAAACATGTCACTGAAAACACATGTGAGCATTATGTTTTATTATATTTGCATCATGTGCTCAGACATCCAGCGTTTCAGCCTCACATCTCCTACTTTTGTTCTTTTTTAACACATGGATTCTGAGCTGACATGAAATGATGAATGATCCTAACAAACGGCTCCACACTGTCGGACTCTGACCCACATTCGAGTCATTACCGTCCCCACAGGGAACCGAATGTCCCGACTGTGTTACTGCTGCACTCGATCCACGACACACTGATGTCCTGTCACAGTGTTTCTGACCGCCTACATGTCGACACTTTATATTTATTAATTAACAGTAAAGTTATATTTTCAGTAAATCATCTTACCTCAGTTAGAGCTGTCACGATATCAGATATTCACCACATGATTATCATGTGCAAACGGATTCAAGCAATCAAATCTGTCTTCAACTTTGTTCACTGTGTTTTGTCTCGACCAGAGACCAGATGATCATAACATCACGGTTATCGTGAATATTGTGAATATCGTGACACCTCTAACCTCAGTACGTCTGTCATCTTCTCACTGTGTGGTCAGAGACGCCTGCATCGTCTGACATTTTACAGGAACTTATACCGAAGAAGCTTCTGTAACAGTGTTATCCAAATCAGACTGAGAGTTTTCTTCCCTTTCTTCTGTTTCAGGCTGTCGCACATCAGATCCAGTCGCCACGTCTCAGCTGGACTCGTCCTGATCGGCTCCTGTTAATAAAGAAATACTGAAAACCTTCTGAATCAGGTAAGTTACTGCTGTTTTCTCCCAGGTTTTCATAAACATCACGATGGATGAGTGAAATGGATTTGCTGAATGAAACTGAAACAAAAACAATTTCAGCGTAACGACGAATCAGAGGCCTGAACAGACGAGTGTGATGGATGTGACGAGAGAGACGGAGGACACAAATAAGATTCTGTCTGTTGGCTCGGCCCACTTTGAGCTGCTAATATTCATAACTGGACCTGGGCCTCTCTCTCTCTCTCTCTCTCTCTCTCTCTCTCTCTCTCTCTCTCTCTCTCTCTCTCTCTCTCTCTCTCTCTCTCTCTCTCTCTCTCTCTCACACACACACACACACACACACACACACACACACACACACACACTCTGTCTCTCGCCCTCTCTCTCCTTCTTTCATCCCTCGGTTGCAATCTCAGATCCAGCAGTCGGACACCTGCGTCTCCTCTATTTGATAAATATTAAATCTACCAGAGCTAGAAATCGATCTTTTGCCAGGCCAACACACACACACACACACACACACACACATACACACACATACACACATACACACGTTCATGTACATGTTCTGAAGCGAGCACAGGTTAGCAGGTTAGAGGTGAAACTACTGGTTTTGTTTCTGTCTGACATATAAAAAATGTATGCACACACACACACACTCAGCAAACACACAAACAAGACCGACAGCTGTGTGATGCAGATGTGTGTGTGTAAGTGTGTGTTTCTGTTTGCAGAGTCATACTGACAGAGCACACAGAGAAGGTGTGACAGGCATGTTGATCGTCTGTGTCGCCCACCAGCTGTCTCTGATAGGTTGGTGTGTGTGTGTGGTGTGTGTGTGTGTGTGTGTGTGTGTGTGTGTGTGTGTGTGTGTGTGTGTGTGTGTGTGCTGTGTTTTCACATACTCTTGTATCTTTCTGGAAATAGAGGTGAACGTATACAGAAACGTAAAATATGTTCTGAGTTGCATAAAAAGGAGTAAAAATACTGAACTGTCTGTGTTTTTTCGTATGTTACAAAGTAAAATGAACAACCTATCGAGCGTACATCTTTTTAAAAACTATTATAAATGACATCACTTAAACTGGAGCGAATGATAAGCACAATCTCCTGATTCTACAACCAGGACCTCTATAAAGTTCTGATTCACTGGGCTCTCTTGCGAGCCTCCATGCAGGTGTGTGCCATCCATGAACGTGGAGTCTTCATGCCTGCCTTTGTCTCCATCTGTTTGCCGATATCAAGGACATTTCTGCTACCTCTTAAAGCAGAGCTGAGGACGCTGTGACTGTCTGCGGCAGCTGTAAAGCCCGAGCAGAACATCAGCTCGGCTGCTCGGCGGTAACAATGCTTTTATAGGCAATGAAAACTAACAGCGGATGGTGTTCTGAGAGTGTTTGGGCGGTGCCATCAGAGGCTAATAGCGTGTATGAGTTTATGAGATGTGGACAAGGTTGGGAGTGTAAAGACTTCTCGCCTCATTCGTTGCAGCTGTATCACTTTACTTAAAAGGACATTCAGTCAGGAGAACTTCAAGAAACTTTAAGATTTACAAAGTGTTTTAATGAAAGCAATGAAAATCAGGATGCTTCAGGAAACAGCCTGGAGAAGTTACCCCTTACATTATGTGATAAATAGAACAAACAGTAAAAGTTTATATATAATGGATGCATGTACGCTGAGATATATACGGTACGAACAGCATTAACAGTATGAGCAGTGGGTGCACACATCAACAAGGTTTCCTGAGCCTTCTGGTTCTGCAGCGCCTCCCAGAGGAGAGGAGGACAAACCGTCTGTGTCCAGGGCGAGAGGTGCTTGTGCTGCAGTGCCTGTGGTTCTGTCTGATCCGAGTCAGGGCCGGTACCAAACCGTACTGTTATGTAGTTGATAAGGATGCTCTTCCATTTTTAATTGACATGTCTTTGTGACAGCTCTGTGCTCATGGTCTGGTGAGGTTTAGGAAAAGCTTGGTTTTGGCCTAAAATACCTGCTTTTGTTGCCGCTATCACAGCTGGAGAAATCCATCCAGGAAGGATTTTATTTCTCCATCTCTCATCTCTTCACAACGTCACAAGATCCATTTTTTAACGCTGTGATTGCTTTTTCGGTCGGTAAACAATTTGGATGCAGAAGGACTGAGTCTGCTCCCCCGAGAGGAGCCGCGCGATTCACACAGTATCCACAAACGGCAATTTGACTGCCAATTGCTTCAATTCACAGAACGAAAATCAACCTCCTCATTGCCGACTGAATGGGTTTTCAGCTGCGTTAAAGACGCGTCCCAGAGCATCTTCCCCTTTTGTGAGCCGATCCTTCACAAACAGCTTCGAACACTCAGCCATTGTTGAGGATTTTCCTCTGAGGGGGCCAAAATTAAAAGAGCACTTTTCTTGTTGTTATTGTGGCTGTCGTGTTCGGCTTGACATTACATTTACAGAAGCAAAACATTCTCACAAACAATCGCTGGCAGAGAGAGATTGAATACTAATTTCTGTCTCGGGACAGTTTCTGTTTTGCTTTATTGTCGGATGTAATGAGAAATGTTCACCCGTCCCGCAGCGGCAGCGGCGTCAGCGTTTTTTCTGAGTTGTTCATCATGTTTGTTTTTTTTCACCTCAACAAACCAAAATGGTTTTAATAACTTTACAAATCATTTGTTGTTGACAGTAAATCAAATAACTGTGTGCAATTTTAACAATAACAAGTCGTTTATCTCAACAGTGGTGACCTCGCTAAAAAATACAAATCCAACTCTGCAGATTACTTTCCGGGTTCAGTCTCAGCACTTTCATCAACCGCCGATCGAGCTCTTATGAATCCACTTGTGCACAATCTGCCCAGCAACAAACAGCAGAGAACACAGTTAGAGGCTCGCGGGTGAAGAAAGAGGAAATTCTAGCAGCTAAAAAAAAAAAAACAGAAGTAAAAGAAAGTGAATCTTGGACTTAAATTAATCAGGTGGATCAGAGGACGATTAAGCCTGCAGGATCTGTAAGCAAACAGCTGCTAACACACTGAATAACAGCCTGACACGTCCATGTTTAGTTTCTGCACACCAGTGAGGAAAAAACACTAAAGAAACCGTTTCAATCATATATTAGTTCTCATGCGTCTCATTCTTGAGAATAAAATAAAGATTATTATGTAATGTGTCACCTACAGTTTTCTCTCACAAAGACACTGATAGCAGCATGGCTAACGCTAACAGCCTGGCATCCTCAAGCCCCAGTGGGGAGAGGAAACACATGTCAGCAGGGGAACAGACTGACACAACACCGTAGCGCTCGACTCTTGTTGTACCTCGGTTTCTATCACGCTCCCTCTTCACCTCCTCCATCATTCTTCTTCTTCTACAGTTATCCCAGTTGTTACCTGGGGACAGTGAAAAACAATGCCTCTTCCTGTTTTGGCTGTTCATTGGCAGATGCACTTCCTATGTGCCGTAATTTGACCTCCAGTTTTTGGGTAAAATGCAGCCGGTGGAAAAGTGAACGTGACATTTATCGGGAACAAATATTCAGATGGTGTCATCTGTCTACAGACATTAAACTGTGCAATCAGTACTTAACTTCAGATTGATAAGTTAAGGCAAAAAAAGTTTTTCCATTTCCTGCTGTTTTGGGGCTTTTAAGCTGTTAATGAGAACAATGATTTGACTGCTGCACGGCTGCAACCTTTCACAAGAGGTTTTTCTAATTAATGAATTAATTATGATTGGAGTTCATTTAGTCCCCAACCTTCAAGAAGAAAAAAAACAAGAAGTTGTTTCAAACTCTTGTGACTTATTATTCCATTTCTTCTTGACTTCCAGTCACATTATACAGAAACACTAAAAACTCTGAGACGTTAAAACACAGAAATAGTTGTTTCCCTCTCTGATATGCAGGTTTGACAACAACAATGGCTGCTCCAGGAATATCATGTGTGTGATACGTATATTTTGTCTCCTTTTGTTTGCTCATCATTTTGAAACTATTCTCTCCGACATCATGTAACCAACTTAAGAGAAGCCTCTTCGCACCACAAAGCTTTTTTTCGAGGGGTTTCGGTTGCTGATAGAAGTTCCCGTTTTGAACAATAGCGAAGAGCAAGCGTGCTGAACAAAAAAAGCCTCAGTCTGTGACAGATTTTAGCTCGCTGCTAATGGGAACCAACGCTCGGAGACCTAAAGTGCACAGAAAATGATCATCTCCACTTGCTTAGAACAGAAAAACCACAGGGGAGGAATAAATGAATGCAGAGAGGGAGAAAAGGGGTGAAGTGGTAGAAAAATAAAGGAGGATTTAATAAACGCAATGGAGACAATAAATTTGTGAAGTCGGTTATTAGTGCAGGTATTGTATTCTCTGGGTTTTGATTTCACGGCTCTTGGAAGAACAGCAGAGCAGCAAGACTATTTATTATCAAGATGTGTTTCCTCCGTTGCGTCTCCGTCTCCATCTCCATCTCTTCACAGCGCATTCATCTGTTAAGAAACAATCGTCTACACAGATACAGATGTAGATATGAAGCAGCAGTGATTATTTTCACTCTGCGTCTCTGCAACGCTTTTCCTGTAACTTCTGCCGTGCTGAGGACGGGGAGGAGGATGTGGAGAACAAAGTGGATCCGACTACAGACGGATGTGTTGAGACGTGATTGGTCCCCAGATTAACGAACTCGGAAGCAAAAATATCTTTTCCTCGTTCATGTTTGCATTTCAGACGCATCTGAAGAACCGTTGAGATTAGGGTCATTTAGACCAGTAACAAAAGCAACGTCTTTGTTTCAGGCACAATAATTGTGCAACAACACAAATAACACAAAAGTCCTCATGTTGTACTTTGTAGTGTAACTTCCTGCTCAGTAACTACGTCTCACTTGATGTTGGAGAGCAGCTCTTCCCTGTGAAGTTTGCTCATAAACAGTTCATATATTCAGTGTTTCAGCGATATATTTGCTTTTAAACATAAAGTACATTTAGGCGAGAGGCAGCATTGTTTGCATTGCTGCTCAACAGAAACCTTCCTGACAGCTGGAGGAAACATGAGGCTCTGTGGCACAACGGATAGCGCATGAAAGCTGAAAAGCTTCTGGGAAAAGTTCCTGATCAAATCAATCCTGTTTTAACTTGAACTCGTGATAAATGAAGTCATGACGTCGTAGAAACCTCGGAAAACATGTACCGGAAGATTTTTTTGTTTGTTTTTTTAACTCTAGTGAGTTGACGAAGTTTTGCCTTCGTGGCCTTCAGGAGGATTCTTGTTGTCTTTCTTCTCTGATCCTGTGTTACACCACATCTCTTTTTATCTTCCCCTCTGCAGCTCGGTCAGAGTTCAGCTGCTGAACAACAGACCAGCAGTGTGCAGGTTTCAGGACTAGATTCAGTAAAGATCTGCAGAGAGCAGAGTGCTAAAGTTAAAGCTCCCAGACAGACGAATGAAAATAAATCTTTGGGCTCTCTAATGGATGAACATGGAGCTTGAACTGGGGGGAAAGAGGACTGAGCAAACAGGGCTGTATGTTAGAAAACATCTTGTTATTTTCATTTCCAGGTTGTCAAATACAGACGCTTTGAGCAAGAATATCGAGTCGCAGAGCGTCGATATGAAACGACCTATAATGAGTCTCAACAATCAACTATCTCTCTCCAGATTTGTCTTTCCGACCTCTAAAATATCTCAGTGTTGACTTCTGGTTTCACACTGGACACTTAACACCCATCTTCTGGGTTAAAGTTGTGTTTTACCCGACCACTGAGCTCGTCCTCCTCCCTTTGCAGACTTTGTGCTACTTCCTCCTTTGCTCTGTAATAATTACTACGGCCACTAGAGGTCACCGCTGAACAGTAAATGTAAATATTGGTGGTAAAGAGCTGCTTTCACATTTTATGTAAAGATTTATAAATCTCAGTCTGAGACCTAAAGCACATAGAAAACGATGCACTTTCAAACGATGTGATAAAAAGAGCCGTTTCTGAAGAACGAGCTGCTTTTCACTGTAACAGATTGCATCATTTGCATTTTGCCTTAAAGAAACGGTTTTCACAAACATGGAGCAACATTACATTTTGCATATTTCAGAGTAGATGATACATTTCTGCTGCTAGATTGCTTTAAATGAATCATAATCATTGAACCACGAATGCCGTATCTATCTTTTCCAAATGAGCTGAGTGTGTCATTACAGCCCTTCTTTTATACCGAGGTCGTTGGAAAATGAATCCATTGTACTGACAAATAACATCTCTGAAAGGTGACTTTCATCTGTTTCCAGTCTGAGCAGTGTCGGCTGAATAAAGATGAACGTGTTTTCTGCAAGACAAAACTCAGATCAGTGTCTTCACATGTCGTCCGCACCACAGCTCATCATGACTAACCAGCAAATGCTGAATGAGATTCGACTCACTTAAACAAATAAAGTAGAAAAACGTTTGTCTTCCTGCCAGAAAACATCACAACAGAACAACCTCGTACACAAAACAACAACACAGTTTCCTCAGAGATAATATTTTCTTACACGTTATTCCTGTTTCTCTGTCAGCCTTTTTCTGCTGATTCACTTCTTGTGTTCGTTACGTAAGCGAGCGGTGACAGATTCAGATGTCTCTCCAGAGAGAAACCGTCTGATGATCTGTCTGAGCTGCAGATTTAGTTAACACACACACACACACACACACACGCTGCACCTTTCATGAATGGACAGCTCTGCTTTTAACGAGTCGGCGTCGGCTGACGAACACTCGCCTCCTTTCTGCAGCAGCTCCTTTTGAGGAAGTCACAGTTCACAGCACACATCCAGGCAGAAGAGACGAGGAGAGCTTCAGCTTGTTACGAGTTAAACAGCCTCATGTTGTCGGTGTTAGTCGACGCTGTGTCCAACTTCAGACTACGAATTCATTCTGAAATGCACGAAGGAAACAGAGGAGCTACTCACAGCTGCAAATATTAAATTGTGTCTGCATCAACACTGACTCACTCCACATCTGCTCTGAACGGAGGAAGCGATCCATGTTGCTGGTAGTTTTTCACATGAGCTCATGCGACTGCGACTTTTCTTACATTGTGTTTTCATTATGGCTTCATACAAAATGATAAAATGTGAGTTAAATAATGTAACAAAGTAAAATATTTCATCATTCCTACTCAGTTTACTGACTTCTACTGGGGCTAGACTGATTAATCTATTTCAACATTTTTGTGTCTGATTGCCGATTATGCAGCATTATTTCTCTGTTAGCAGTGACCACCCGACAGTATCTGATGTCACGAGTAAAAGCCGATCAGCACTGAATAATCTGAATTTACTTGTTAAAGTGAAAGTATTTAGTAGCAGAAAATGGAAACACTGAAGCGAAGCACCTCCAGATCGTACATAAGACCAGCACTGGTTATTCTCGACTCTGAGACTAAGATTTTTATATTTCCTGTAAATAAATATCACTTCCAATTATCTGTTAGCCGTCTCCTGGATCAATAATATTCGGTATCAGCCCTGAAATAAACATACCGGTCGACCCTAGTTTCTACTATTAAATACTGACTAGTGAGCTGAGTTTTACTGTCTGATCAATATAAAGGTTATATAAGTTATAAAGACGACAACTGGCAGGTAACCAACTCATATGTTTTACACCTGCATGAGAGGAAATAACTCTCCATACCACAAGGTGGCAGTAGTGTGTAATCGTTAAGATAAATCAGAAGACTCAGGACTGCAGATATACAAACCTTTATCAGGATGACGCAGCGTTTTTTGACACCACTCTCACTAATATAGACACTGGCGGAGAGGCAGAGGCGAAAAATTAAGAAGAAGCCACACAAAATTGGTGCCAACTGGTACCGACGGTGCGGGTCACGCCACAAAAACTACCGCCAGCTCCGATATTTGCCGACCGCAGGCCTGCTGTGTCAGGCTGGTAGTGTCGTCAGTCCTGGTTCTTCTGGTTGAGCTCAGTTTTTACCTGGTTTGTTTTTGGTTGAGCCTTTTTGTGTGTGAAAATGTTGCAGCGTATACTTTACATCTTTATTTATTCATAGAGCACGTTTAAAAAGCAGGGTTTACAAAGTGCTTTGACAGAGCGTGACACTCAGGAAGACAACAGGATAAATGCTTAACAGCTGAGCCAAACAAGGAGACGTTAAAACAAGAAGGCAAGAAAAGAAAGCACAATAATTATATATGTAGTCATATCTGAGAGAAAAGACTGCTTTCAACAGTTTGTTTTTCCCTTTTCAAAAAGCAGCACAAAGACACGGTCCAAAGAGAAATGTTTTTCCCAGTTCGGTGTGAAAAGCAATTGTCGGGTCTGCGCTGAGCCCTGACCTCAACCCCTCCATTAGCTCTGGGATGAACCTGAACGCCGCCTGCATGACAATGAAGAGGAGCAGGATCTGAAATCTGCAGCTCAGGAGAGTGAAGGCTGTTACAGCAGCACTTTAGCACCAGCAGGTTCAGGATCACACGTTATGCTCCACATGCATTTTGTCTCTCTATAACCGTCGTAGCCTTGAAGCACACGTCGGCTGTAGTGGCTGTGTGCAGAGGCTTTGTTGCTGCGCTGTAACCTCAGACAATAGATCCATCTCCAGTGGGTCGGGATCGGTTTAGAAATGAGCCTCTTGTTTTGTTTTTCTCTCTTTTAACTCTGCAACTTTTCATAATTGGCACAAAGCAGAGAGGGAATATTACCAGTGATGCCCATGAAGTTCTCTCTCTCTCTCCATTAAAGCCCCTTTATATCCTCCCAGATCGCCTTATAATTTGTTTGATGGTAAGCTGGAGGTGGAGGAGGCCCAGGTGTGTGTGTGTGTGTGTGTGTGTGTGTACATGTGTGTACCTGTTTACATGTATGCCCATGTGCCTTTGTTGTTGATGTTGTGAGTTAATCCGTCGGTGGAAGGTCAGGCCCTCTGGGCTTCCTCATTGTTGTTTAAGTGGGAACTTTTCCTCTCTGTCAGCACAAACACACACACACACACACACACACACACACACACGGAGAGAGAGAGAGGTGCATGCTAGTCGCTCCAGGCCAGTAACAACACCTGGGCTGATGTATCCAGCTGAATTCACTACACTTCATAGCTGCCAGCTCGCTGCACACACTCTATTTTTATCTCTGCATCATCTTCCCCTTTGTTTCTTCTCTCTCTTCGACTTATTTCTTCTTCTCCATCTATTCTTTTCTCTTACTCTGCACTCTTTACACTTTTTAAGTCCTCTTTTCATCTTTTAACTTTTCCTATTAACATCTCTTCTGAGAAACTTTAATTATTTACCATCATCTGTCTTCTTCATCTTCTTCTTCTTCATACATCTCCTCCTCCTTTTCCTCTTCTCTGTTCATTGCACTTGTCTTTTCTTCTCTTTTTCTTCTTCCTTCTTCGTTTGTCTTCTTTACACAGGAACCTTTTTTTTTCAACCCAATCACCAGAATAAATGTTAGCATAGCACGTTTCTGCAAAAAACCAAAGAACATTTCTTTATGTAGCAGCTTTTCATTTGCTGTGCTTACGCTCTGGTTAAGGTTTAAGCACAAAAAAACACTTGTTTAGGGGTTAGCAAAACATCATGGTTCGGCTTAAGATCACCTGTTTCAGCCGCCACAAACACAGCTGGAAATGTCTGCAGCTCTCCTTCAAAAACATCTGGTTTTCATGCCACAAAACACGGATGCAAATGTCTCCAAGGGTCCCTGAAAAAACCCCAGAGGTCTGACTCGAACTCGTCTGTTTGGCAGCGTTGTTGGCTTTAATAATGCCTCCACCTTCTCCATCACCTCCTGCAGCTACAGGTGGATAGGCAGTTGTATCTCTGCTGTGAGCCGATGCAGTCGTGAGCAGGAACCATTAAGGTTGGTGAGTTCAGGGGTGTTCAGCACTCAGGGCTGGTGGAGGGAACACAGAGTCAGATGCTGGAAACAGCCGAGACATGTTATGAAATCAGGCTCAGAACATGATGACTGTGTTCAGTCAGTGTTCAGTGTCACCTGAGGATGCTCTGAAAGGACTGTGGCCTTTAGGTGAATTTGTGAAATGGCATTTGAATTACATAGAGCCGTGTCTGTGTCCATGGGTCTTGTGTAAACATCATGTTGCAGTAACTGAATACGTTCAGACTCTACAGATATCTAAAGACTGTCTCCTCTTTCAGTGACACTGTGAGCAGACTGAGCTGATGGAGAACATCCGCTCCCCAAATCAACAACATAGGTTATATTTTTACTTGTCAGATGTCTATATTTAGGCTCGTTCATGTACAAAAATAGATCCGTCCCTCTCAAACGTTTTAAACTGCCTCCAAGCATCCGGCATTGATGTCAAGCAATACATCCACTAGAGGGCAGCTCAGAGGCAACAGTTTCTGTTACAACAAACATGGTGCCGATGAAGGAGGCTGTGATAATGTAGCTGGTAAGAAAAAGGTAAAGGCGGAGGCAGTTTTGCAGACAGTTGTGCTCTGTGAGTTCAAACTTCCTCATCATGCCCCTCCATGGTGGTCTCGCTTGAACCGTAAGCTACACTGTAAGTAAGCTTTCAGAAAACGTGCACAAATACGGATGAAATAAACTCATATCAGGATCTAAAGTTGAGCATAAATAAGCTTTAATTCTTTTTCTTTTCTACATATGTGTAGTTTTCCATATACATGTGTTGAAATAGATCTTTTGTATCAGCTGCTGTGTTAAAAGCTGCCGTTACTCCTGAAACTGTGCTTTTTATTTTGGATTTTATAGTTTTGGATAATTCGAATGAGATGAGGCTAAACATGTCGCGAGTGCTTTCAGGGGTGCAGGAAGGAAAAACGGATGTTTTGGCGTGAGAATTTAAAGATGTTTTGACGCTAAGAGCTGCTGACGGCTCGCTGAAGTTACTGTTTGTAATGTTTGCTGTAAATATTCCCAGTGTTTTGACACGGTGCTCAGAGTGTTTCTGTGTTCTGCTGGAATAATCCAGGGTTGTTTTGGTTTAGAAATATGTTTATTTTAGTGTATTTTATGATTAAAATAAATAATATTCAAGGTGTTTAAGAGGGCCTGATCCCAAATCCAGAATACAGAGCTATTCCTTCTGTGCTCGTTAAATTTTAATGACCTCCGTCTATCCCAGCGTCTTCCAAGAAAGATAAAATACCTGTCGCTGGTCTGTTTTCTAACACGTCACACACACCAGCAGCCACACGTCTGATTAATAAACACAGTGCTATCAGCGAGCCTGTTTAAATGTGTGTGTGTGCTGTGAATACCCACGTGTCACTGTGTGCTCTTGTGTGTGTGTGTGTGTGTGTGTGTCTGCATCTTTGTTTTCATGAGGTCGAGGGTGCAGCCGAGCCGACAGAGCGAGAACAAAACAAGGTGTATTACCTGGTGCTGTGTGACACCTGTCAGCCACCGTCCGCTGTCCAAACCGCACAGCCGGACTGACCTTCCCACGACAACAATGTGTGTGTGTGTGTGTGAGCTTGTCCTGCTGCGTGGACTTTGTGTGTGTGTGTGTGTGTGTGTGTGTGGGTATGTGGGACACTGAACATACGCTCAAGGAACACACACAGGTAGACAGATGGACTGGCAGGTAAGCAGACAATGGAAATTTCCATGACAGATAGACGCAGGCAGGTTGAAGCAAAGTCCCCGTTTAAAGATAAAGTTACATTTATAAATTCTAATTTTGTTTTTGCTGCTCCAGCAGACAGGAAAGATTGATTTCTCCTTGTTTCCCCCTCAACACTGACCTCATCACAACAGCTACTGACCCACCAAATATGATAAACAACTCATTAGCTTTTCATACTCTCTTTAAAAATACCACTGAGCTCCTGCTTCTGTCTGAAGAGCTGAGATAACGATACAGCCCTTTTACTTTTTTTTTTTTTTTTAAATCTTTCCTTGATCGTGCATTGAACGTGAAGTTACACACCAGCGACTGGTGTCTAATTTGTATCTGACACCATACATGCATATCGATTTACATGAGTCTACATGTAAGCAAAGACACACGTATATACAGGTGGTTTAAATGAAATCACAGTACCTTCTTAGTGATTTGATCCTTAATGCTTATTTCATCTACATCCTCGCTGAGTGACTGAATAGATTTGATTTGGACTCAAAGGATTTGATTAAGGAGTCATGAATCATTCAGGTGGGCCACTTAAAAACATAATCGCCCTTATTATACATACATATCAATATTAAATCAGTATAAACAACTGCTGGAAACTTACATAAAAAGAGCTATTTTTAAAAAAGGAATATGATACAATTATATTCATATAAAGTAGGAGTCATACGGTGAAGGTGATCATTTCTTCAAACCAGTTAGGAAGCTCCAGTCACCTTCTTATGTTTACTTGACACCAGTAAGAACCTGATAAACTGTCGCTGACACTGTTGTTGTTTTCTTCTTCCCTTCGTAGTTGAAGCTAATGTTCAGGTTAAAGACGTCTTAACGAACAATACAAGCCAGCTGTTGTAGGTTATGGGTTTGGTTCTGAGTATTTAGTGTGAGAGTTCACACAAACAATAATTATCTGTTCATTTGTTGATTATTGATAAGTCAGCTCCACGTAATTATAGATGCCACACAGTACTCGCAAGACCCGCCCTGCTACTGTGATTGGTTGCCTTTGTTGCCTGCGTTCTCGATGCCTGACTCAAGCTGTTAACGCACACAGCAGCTCTGGTCATGTCTGTTTTTTTGGGAGCTGTAGTTTCCCCAGTAAACACACCAACCAATTTGGCTGCTGCAACAGTGTCTCTGGGCTCGTTAGGTAGAGCGGACAGACCTGCTGCCTTGCCGCTGGTCTGCCACACGGCTTGTCTCCTCCTCCTAACGAGGCCCGGGATACTGCAGTTGCAACAGCCAAAGTGGTAGGTGTGTTTACTGGGGAAACTACAGCTCCCAAAAAAACAGACATTACCAGAGCTACTGTGTGGTTTAACAAAGCCAAACAATCTGAGGCGGAGTACGACGGGGCAGCTACTTGTGACATTTTCTCCTGACAGTAAACACCTGGACTGTAAAATCAGGTGTATTTTAGAGCTGCAACGATTAGTTGATCAAAAGAGAATTAGCTGCCAACTATTTCGATGATTCATTTTCACTCAAAAGTGTTAAATAATTTGTTGGGTTCAGCTTCTTAAATGCCAGTAAGTGCCTGTCAATTGTGATAAATAAATAGTCTTTGGGTTTCGGACTGCTGTTTGGACAAAAAGAAGTGTTTCAGCCCCAGGACATTGGCTCTGACTGAAATCTTTAAAAGGAAAGTTAAAATCTTCCCTAATGGTCTGCAGCACTCTTCATGAATGATTGATAGACCATCAGAGGTTTCACCTGGATTCTCCAGCTCAGCCAGTTAAAAAAGAAAGTGTCTCTCATGTTTTTCTACGGAGCTGCTTTGAGGGGAAAATAACCTCATCGTCAACTGGTTTGTTCCCTTCTGCTAACATGTGAAAGTGATTCACACGTCTCAAAGAAATCATTATCATGAAACCTTGAAACACAATCAAAGAGATTTTTCAAATGGTGTTTCGTTAGATAAAAAAACTACAAAGACGAGTGAACTCTTCTGTTTCAGCATTAATTGGTCTTACCTTTACAATCCCACTCAGCGTGCGTCCAAACCTTTGACAAACAGCCTATAATGTGTTTATATCGCAGCAACCAGCAGGCATCAGCACCATTTTTAATAAAGGGACCCAGTGTGCCCATACCTTTTGATGAATAGCCTCATCCATACCTTTATTAAAAGTCCCGGTGTGTGCCTGTCTGTGATTAACAGCCTCATATTTGTACATCGCTGTTGTTTAACAGGCCCAGTGTGTCCATACCTTAAATAAGTTGTCCGGTGTTTGTATCCTGCTTTGTTGGATGATCTACTACATGCTGTCTTGGGGTTAGCAGGGTTGTTAAATGTGTCTACACCTACTGTGTGCCCTGTCTGTGTTTAACCTTGGTTATCATGTAGTCACACCTATTTATATCTGTGTGGGTCATTGTCATTGATACCTTTGTTGCCCCGACTTTGGCCCAGTTAAATCCCCTCTAGGAGGGTTACTAGTTGAAATATTCCCCTATGAATTAGGACAAAGAGCCTGGTATTTTCACAACAGAAAAACATGGACACTTGCAATTCATTCACAACTTCACGCTGTAAAAAAAGAGCACTGTTTCATTTACTGGCCACTAATGTTGCTAACTTTAACAACATGTGCTCCTTCCTCACTTGGAGGAGTGGTACCAACTTCGCTGCTGGACTTCAGTTAAATTTCAGGCATCATGTACCATCAAACCTACCGTGATAACAACCTTTGGTTTGTGGACTACTGTTTCAAAGCCTTGAGTTTGGCTTCACACCCTTTCCTGTCTCGTTTTTTAATATTTTTTATGCCATTTTTGGATCAGAGGGTGGAGCTGGGGAGGATATCCTGATTGCATACCCTGCTTTATCATCTATTTTACTCCAGATGGGACCCTATGTTACAAGATAAACATCATGCTGTACTGAAGGAGACTTGAAAGTAGCGACTGAGACCGGAAACTGTTTACTTAAGTGATAAATCAAGTGAGAAGTCGGGTCATTTTCTCATAAGCTTACGTGGATTGAGACTTCGCCCCCTGCTGGCCACTAGATAAAATGCAGATTTAAGGCACTCTGTCACTGGTTGAACCACAGCAGTACCATCTGAAGTTTTCGGGGACAATGAGGACACCCTGTACCGGCCTCTCGTTCACCCTGCCTGCTAGCCAGCCGGTTCTCCTCAGTGGTTCCACTTCACAATCCTGAAGCCTCCAGTCTAATTAGACCAGCAGAGGAACAATGGCTTTAAACAAAGCTAACAACAATCTGAAAAGCCTCGTGTGTCGGACTGCGAGTGTGTGCCGGAGCGTGCCGTATCAAAGCTGTGGGTAATTAACCACGGTGCATTCAGACCCACACACACGCGGACAGCCTACCTACACTAAGTAGGGCTTATTGTTTTCTTCTTATTGTTATTTTATTGTTGTTGTTTTCATTGTGTAGTTTGCCTTTTCAGTCACAGTGTCAGCTCACTCGAGTGTTTGTGTTTTTTCCTCGTTCAGTAGATTCTGTGCCAACTTTAATTGCTTTTCTTCTTTCACTTCAGTTATGAGTTTGCTTGGACCTGTGGAATAATAAACACTCTGAGTGACCTAAATAAATGATAAAGAGGAAACAGTTTATTTAAAATATAAAGAAAATACTGAAAATCCAATTATAGATATCTTATTTTTCTTAGGCCGTTTCTTATTACTGTTACGGAGCATAATTACCTGATGTCTGTTGATCTCGCCACTTTCTATTCGTGGAAGAATATTAAAGCTCTTTATTATAAACCGTGCTAATCATCGTCCTGCATGTGAGAGAAGTAAACAGAGGAGGTTTTTGTTGTCTTGATCGCCATGCAGCAGCAAAACTTCAAGCTCAGAGAGGCGTCTAAAAAAACAGATAAATAACTTTGAGAATTTCTAATGAAATACATCAGATCTAATGTCCTGTCAGCTGTACAGTAATTCTCTGGCCTGGCTCGGCGGCTGACTTTATCTTCTGTCAATAACATGTTTAACATGATTGATCTGGACGTGTGCAGGCTGTGTATCGGGGCTCACGGGGCTGCTTTCACGCCGTGATTTGTTGTCAGATAAATCAGTGATTTTCATCAACCTGGGCTGCGACCGGTCTGTGCAGCGTGGCCTCCTGCCAGCTCGAGCAATAAGCAGCAGATGACTTGACTTTAGGAATGATGGTGCACTTAAATGCGCGCACAGTTCAGCAGCCGCTCCCTCTTTACTCCTGCTGTGCGTTAAAGCCGAGTGTCCTCTGTGCCAGCATGCAGTGAAGACCTGACTGTCCTTCCCCACCACACACCTCCACAGCTTCATGCACACAAACAAGATTTCAGAATAGAGCGGCTTGAGGCGAACGGATTAGTCTTTTGAGGTTTCTCTCTCTCTTGCTGTCCTTACCTGTTCATACCTGGTATTAACGTGTCTCAGCTCTAAGTCCGTCAGGTCACAGCTGACCTGCCCTTCGTGTGACAACTTAAACACGCGCATCACTAAAACAAACAGGATTTATTTAAACTCGAAGAGGGAAAGAAGTTAACGTCGAACATTTGCCGAATTTACAAGAAGGCACCAATGATATCGAATTTGTCAGAGACAGCATTTCACAAAGTTTGTTGAGTTTCTCCTCATGACACAACTCTTAAAATCACTACATTTGTTAAGGGAGTCTGGTGATATTGCGGTTACTAGTAATAGAGACCGAACATGTCATTTACATCACAGTGAACCAGATGGAAATCAGACAGTGTGTAATCCATCCTGCCTGTTGTTGTTGTTGTGGCTTCCTCGACTTCTTGTTTCTGAGAGGACGTTGGCGCTCTGTCATCTCTGACGACCTTCATCTCCTCTGGTTCACACTTGTATTTAGCATCATCAGATCACCCAAGTTCGATGTTAATGCCAGGTATGAACAAGCTCCCTGTCTCCTCCTCCTTTTTCTGAAGCTGTCCATCATTCTGAACTATTTTTGTGACCGCTGTATCGACTTTGAACTGTCACTAAAGGCCACATGTTGTCTATACAGGCCTAACATCTCGCGAGACACAAAAACTTGAGCACTGCATGAACATTTTTTTAAAAAGATTAATGCTAAACAATGCAAACGCTTTTAGGGATTACTCACACACACACACACACACAATCACTGATAAAGACACACACACAGACACACACACAGAGACACAGGATGTATCTCCACTAAGTGTTTTAGTGAATGTGTAGGCACACACTCATCATTAAGACTCTCTCTCCCAGCTGCACGTAGCAATTACCACTCTGCACTGAGCACAATGGGCCGGGCTGATGATGAATGGACAATAATGGAGTGTATAGGATGCATGTACGTGTGTGCAAAGCTCTCCATTTATTCCAGGTGTGCCTTGATTCAGGCCCCGCGGTATATGATTACATGCCTTTGTAAAACTCAATCAGACCTTTATGATGGCAGTTAACAACGCTTCCAACGAAAGCACACACATTGTGAAGCAGCGGCTCACTCAGGTTTAATGAGTCTTTTCAGTGGGCTGTAATTCACACAGTCACAAGGGAGTCCAGCTCTGCTATTGTAGAGAAAACACTGATTTTCTCTCCTATAACTTTTTACTTTATTTCTTTGTTCTCTCACTCATTTTCCTCCCGTTTGGGTCTGTTTCTGCTCTGAGGGTTTTCTCAATTAATTTTTATATTGTCATCCCACTCTTGAAAACTTTATTTTGAAAACACTGCTGGTATTTTCCTGTGAAGAAGGCAGTGTCATCTTCAGACACTCACTTTCAGTGTGGACAAGCTGCTGTACCTCCTGAGCCACAGCTGCTTCATTTAAGCTAACAGCTTGATAACTCTGATTGTTTAGCAGCTGAGCTGAAGTTTGGATGAGTTTACTGAGCTGCTCTGCTGACAGTCTTGAGTTAATGAGCACGTCGCTGGTTTCTGTGAAACATAAATATTGAGTGCAGTGATGGACGACAGCAGCGATGTTGACACATTAATACATTAGTAGTAATGACAGCACATCACAATCTGTACGCTGTCAGTGTAGCATCTGTTAGCATTGCAGGAGGAGGCAGGAAGTGCTTTTTTCAGTTCTGAAGGAAAGTTTGTCTAGTGACCTGTTGCTAAAGTAGCCGCTAACTCCTGCTAATTGCAGCAGTAGTCGTGCATCAAGTAGCTCATTACGACCCATATTTACATTTCACATTAGCTGGTGGCCTCTGGTGGCCATGGTAACGATCACAGCCTCAAAGGAGGAAGTCTGGTAAGATAGTATAAAGAGCAAAGTCCACGTAAGGAGAAGGTCAGGCGGACGTATCATTAAAACAAACGCAGGAGGCTTTTTGAATAATCCTGCTCCAGAGTATATCAGTGATCTACTTATACCGTATTCCTCCGTGAGGCCCCTCAGGTCCTCTGAACGAGGCCTGTTAGCTGCACCTCGCTCTCATCTGAAAACACGAGGGAGATGTGCCTTCACGTCCTGGTCCCAGGCTGTGGAAGAGGCTCCCCCTCTGGGAGTAAGAGCAGCTGACTCTCCTGGGTCTTATGAGTCACGGCTGAAGAGATATCTCTTTTCTAAGTGTTACTGTGCTCGAGTCTGGTGAACCATTCTGCTTTGTGATGCCTGTAGATGTTTTATAATTGTTTTGATGGTAATGTTTGTGCCACATTTTTCTCTTGACATGACTTTTCCTTCGCAAAGCACTTTGTAACCTCGGGTTTGAAAGGTGCTATCTAAATAAAATCACACTTGTCGTGCATTAACTTACTAATATAGTGAAGTTACATCACATAAATATCATTACTTAGGTTACGTATGAAGGCAACTTAAGTTACATAACAAACATATTTTAACCCAAAGCACAATCTTCTCCTGAAGCTAACCAACAACAGCAGTGATGTTGTGGGAGCAGTGACACATGTTGTTTTCTGAGTCACTGACATTCAGTTGTTGAGGTATGAGGATGTGTTGTACTAATGCTAGCTGAGTCAGGGTTGTGTCAGAGACATTCGCAAAGATACTTAATGACATGATCTTTTATATTTATTGTTGTATTTCCTTTTAGTGTTCTTTTGTACAACAGATTGCACCTTAGAGATAATAAATATAACTTGAGCCTTGAGTTGTTTTCAGCTTGTTCCATCTATTACATGCATCTTGACTTGTGATGCATTTGCAGTATGATTGCTGATAATAAAGATGAATAATGGATAATTAGAATAATTCAGAACAGCAGACCTGCAGAGTCATTTATTGCCACAATTAAACTCCCAGCCAGATTTCTAAATTCATTACTAATGAATAATGAAGATTCTGTTATTTGAGCCTGAACCTGAAGCTTCGCCTGAGTACTAACATTCACTGAAGCTGCCATAACTATTTTAAAAATGATTTCAGCCTCTAGGTGTGAATGTACGTCCAGTAAAGATAAGAGGTATCAGATGAAAGCACTCACCTGCCGGCCGTCTGTGACCTCTGACCTCTCTGCAGACATGTTTGTGTGTCAGAGCCGGACATCAGATCAAACCGACTCCTTTGTTGTTGGCTCATTTTCAACCTTCACAAATTGGATTTTACCTTCTACCTGATGATCAGCCGCCCCTGGGAAATAGAAGCTGTGCATCCTCCCAGAGAGCCGTCAGCTCCGAGAGGTCAGTGAGGTCACAGAGCCCTCGTTAGAGATAACGAGGTGGAGTCTTAACGAACCGACCCGGTGACGAGTCGACTGATGGCTCGTTTTGAAGCGATAGAGGTTGCCTCGGGTTAAGAGGGCTTTATAATGGAAACATGGTGATGGGCTGAGGGTGTGTGTGTGTGTGTCTGTGTGTGTGTGTGTGTGTGTGTGTGTGTGTGTGTGTGTGTGTCTGTGTGTGTGTGTGTGTGTGTGTGTGTGTGTTATGCTATATTAAGTCATTTTAAGTATTTATAAAAGAGTGAGTTTGTGCGTCACTGTGCATTAAAACATAGGTTTTATTTGATAAAGAGAGAGGAAGTGTGTGTGTCTTTGTATGTGTGTGTCTGCAGATGTGTGTGTGTGTATATGTTTGTGTGTGTGTGTGTGTGTGTGTGTGTGTGTACCAACCTGTGTGTCCTCTGTCTCACCTTGTCATGCCAGCTCTGCCCTCTCGCTCTGCCAGGTTGGATCTCTGCAGATACACAAGTGAAGCTGCAGTGACGGCAGCGTTTGCGTGTGTGTTTGTGTGTGTGTGTGTGTGTGTGTGTGTGTGTGCGTATGTGTGTGTGTGTGTGTGTGTGCGTGCGTGCGTGTGTGTTTGAGCTTCAGGGCCTGGCTGTTCAAACACAGCTGTCCCTCTCACTCATATTTACACTGCTGATCACAGAACACAAGGATGCACACTCACTCTCTCTCTCTCATGCACACACACACACACACACACACACACACACACACACACGGGGTACTTGGCTTGTTGCATTAACCTTTAACAGCTCCCTCTCTGAGATGGTAATGGTTTAAAATGATGTGATGATCTCTCTCTCTCTCTCTCACACACACACACACACACACACACACTCACACACACTTTCTATATATCCATTAAAGTCCATTCACACTCAGTATAAACTGTAAAAAAGAGTTAACGAGATTAAAAGGAAGTCGCAGCTTCGATGTCAGATCACAGAACAACGTTTCAAGGATGAGAACAGATTCTTTGTCTTCATGTAAATAAAGTGTTTTTCTACAGTCGGCAGCTTGAACGGACTAAAAAATGAGCTGCGTGCTGCTTTTCTGTTTCGTACACGGCATCTTCTTTAGTGTTAACTTTCAACTTTAACTAAGTACGTTTCTGCAAAACCAACGATAAGTTCAATGTTGCAACTTTACATTTGTTTGGGCTGGATTTTCTGTTTCTCTCGTTATTCTTTTGTTTGGCACAAAAACCACTTGGTCAGGATGAAGAAGACATCATGGTTTGGCTTAAAATATCTGTTTTGGTCGCCACAATAACAGCCTGGAGGTCGTCCGACTTCCTGTGAGAGATAGCTGGTTTTCATCAGCAATAAAACAGCTTGAAACGTCCCCACCAAGTCGGACTGCAGTTTGACGGCCTTGTAGCCTGTAATAAAACCACCTCCTGATGTAAAAGTCCACTAAAAAGCATAAAATGTGAATCTGATATCCCACAGCTGGTACATGTCAACCTTGGACTTCTGTGGTTTGCAGAAATGATAAACATTCTGCAGACATTATATCCTGGTGACTGGGCTCAGTCCCATTTGTCCATTTCATTTCCCTGCGACCCGACATTAGCCAGGAGCAGCCTTAAATCCGAGCCGGGTTAGCCTGGCTAATATCCCAGACTTCTTCCTCTCCTCCTTGGCGGAGGTGTCGGGTGGTTGAAAGATGCTGCTGGCAGTGATACTGTAGTCTCAAAGTCCGCTGCTCTCAATCCAATGCCTGCGCTTTCTTTTCTCCGATGCTGATGAATGTATTTCTGTCAGAGGGAACACGTGTTTCAGCAAAACAGCCGATAAGGAAAGGTTAAAAAACAGAAATGTAGCGTAACTTGAAGGATGTTTTATCCACATTGTCCTTTAGTGACTCTTTCACAGAAATAATTAACTTTAGTGCACCAATTCCATAGTTTGCTTTACTTTTACACCCTTTTCTTAAACAACAACAGGATGACTTTGTGAAGTCGGGCCTGGAAAACATGCTGGTGGCTTCAGCTCTGAATCACAACTTACTTTCTGCCTTTGAAAATGTCCTCTGGTTATAACCCGGTAATAACAAATCACGCTTAATTAGTTCCCCTTAGGAAGCGATAGCACGGAGATGTTTTCTCCTCCGACTGAACAATATAAAAGTACTTTTATTTTATTTATGGAATATAGATAGATGGATACTTTATTTATCCCTGAGGGGAAATTCTTAAAAGAGCTGTTTGTCACAACAACAGCTCCCAATTCTCTGTGATTGAACTTTAATGAGCAACAATGACTTTAAATTAAATAAACAGAAAATGAACACTTCATCACATTAAAGTGGCAACGGGAGAAAATAACTGCCCAGACAAAAGACGGGTATCTAGCTATCAATGCCAAACACACCCGCAGGCTTCAGGCTCAGGACGCCCAAAGAGAGTCCGACACATCAGGTCCAGATGTTTGAACAAAGTCATGTCAGTTTAGTTTGAAGCCCAACAGGTCCGTTAAAGCCGAACTGTTCGCTCATGCGTCTCCTTCACGCAGCTCAAACATCGATTACACTCGTGTTTTTCTGTCCTCGCTCGCTTCACAAACTTCTTCTGCGCTCATGAGTCTGAATCACACCCTCAAATCTAACATTTATCTTGTGCTCGATCAGAAGATTCATGTTAATGAAGGATTTAAAACATTAAGCCTCTCTTTCTCCTGGTTATCTGTCTCCTGTCTTCTTCTTCTTCTGTTTTTTTTTTTTTCAGCTTTCACCGTCTGATCTTCTGTCTCAGGGGTTCTCAAAAGAGTCTGCACCTGATTTTAATTCAAGGTCAGACAAGAAGAAACAATGTTAGTATTTAATTATTAACTGTAACAGTAAGTGAGCGGCTCTGTACTGCAGGAATATCAGCAGTCTTTGAAGGTTTGTTTCTTTCTGTTGGTCTCAGGACTCTAGTTACAAATGAAACCGACACTGTAAACCAGCAAGCATCTCATTGTCTCACACACACACACACACACACACACGCACACACACACACACACACACACACTCACTGTCTTCAGCTCATCATGTGTGCTTGTGCTTGTGTCCACAGGGCATTATAGTTAACCTGCAGGGTTTGTGTGCCAGTCTGGGCACAACTCACCCACCGGGCAAAACACAGCACACACACACACACACCTACACACACACACACACAAATGATGGTCCATGCAGACACACACATCCTCGGGCATTTTTTGCAAAACAGTCTGGCTCCCCCCAAAAAAACACAGACATGCATGAACACATTCATACGCTCCAAATTTAGGCAGACGAAGCAACAATCATACAGCTGCCCGGGCAAACACACACACACACACACACACACACACACAGACACACAGGCACACACACAGGCACACACACACACACACACACACACACACACAGACGCGCGCGCGTGCAGTTTCCTGCTTCAGTGAAGAAGAAGAGATGTTAAGGTGAGAACAGCAAAGAGTTGCTGAAGTAGAAGAGAAGAAGAAAAAAAAACATCGAAGCAAAAATGGAATTAAGAAAGTAAGATGGAGGAGGAGGAGAGGAGCAGGGACAGATCAGTGAGGTGGAAACCACCACAGCGCCAGAGGGGGAGAAATGTTGTTGTCACTCTGATCTTAACTTCACCTAAACAGACCTTTTCTTCAACAACCACACATCTTCAAACAGCCCTCAGCTCTCTTCACCTTAAAAAACACCCCGAAACTGCACTGAAGAGACCTCAAAAGTCTCCAGTCCTGCTCGACAGATAACCTTCACATCGCTGCTGCTCTCGCTGCTGCTCCCAGCTCTAACACACATGAACATAACCAAACAAAAGCGTCTCATGTTTGTTAATAATATAAATCATTGCTCCAGTTTCCTTCGTGTCTTCAAGTGGCAGCAGCTTGAACTCCAGCTGTCTGCGTGTTAATGATCCTGTACTGAATCTATATTGACGGAGTGAATAACAATGTTGATCCCTTTAATCAGACGTGGAGAGATAAATGCCAACTTTCCAATACGAGATACAGCGATGAAGATGATGATGAGTGCTCATTATCACCAGTGATGAAGCCCTAACGTCAAATCTTAATTACAAATCAATGGCATCAGGGGGTTTGAGCGGAGGCCGCCACATGCATGTAAATGATCCTGACTCACAAATAACACGCGTAGAACAAAAGAAAGTATAATTTAGATTTATGTTCCAGAATAAATTTGACATCCATCAGATGCAGAACGGTTGTTTTCATGATGGGCTCGTCATGTATCGATGGACAACAGTCGTAAACGTTGAGTTAGAGGAGCCGACAGGAACAAAAAGATTATTCAGTGACACGTACGTATGTTCATCTGACTCTTTTATTGCCCTGCAGTGTGTGCAACCATGTCGTAGAGTTTTACAAACTGCATTACTATTGTTTGTCTGGGGAGGATCCCTGTTGGGAGAGTACTCACAGAAATAGACGAACACGTCCTGATACCTAACAGACTGGATGGGTCGTTTATCAGCGTCACAGCGACATCGTACAGTCACAGTTTGATTCAGTTCAGGAAGCATCATAGTTTGGGTTTGAATCACTGTTACAAACCAACGTTACCTCAGTAACTTACATCACGTTTAAGTGCACGACATCACCTCACTACTGTAGTGAATTAAAATAAATTCACTGTTGACTTTGACTTTCACTGGCTCCATCTTTCTATGTGGTCGTTCTTCTGAGGAGGACAGGCTCAAATATGCAAACAGCTTAAAACAAGACATTTTATTATCATGTACATACACACGGGTGAAAAACTCATTTACAAAGTATATATGTAGAAAAGCAACAATGAACAGCAACATCCGAGGTCTGTGTTTCTGTACATTGTCAACAAGAATACAATATAATGCGTCAGTTCTGGAATAATCTGCTTCATCTGTCTCTTCATTGTTACGAGCCTCGAGCCCTCAGGCTCACCTCAAACCACTTTAAATACCCGGCTCAGGCAGATCCCTCCTAACCTCAAGCTGACTTCATTATCTGCTACAAAACATGTTTCAAGGGAAACTGCTTCACCTCGGCTAATACCACAGCCCGGCGCTGACCCGAATCTGAATCTAAATCATGGGATACACACACACACACACACACACACACACACACACACACACACACACACACGCTGCTGATCAGAAGTTCAGAAGAAGGATCAGCTTTCCTGTGAGTTTTTTTTTCACCGTCTTTCCTCCCATGTCTCCTCCTCTTCTCTCTCTGTAATACAATAGTAAATATTCCCGTCCGTGTGTTCGACAGTTTGATCTCAGCGTATGTTCTCATGATTTTGGGGATGAAACCTGTTTTTTTTTTTTTGCGTCTCTGTGGGTTGAACTCTCTCACACTTCCTGCTCCGGTGAGATCGCAGTAACGCAGGCAGCTGAGAGGTAAAGCCTTCTGCTAAAGTCCTTACAGAGTGAACTGATGCCCCAGGAAACATTAGCACAGCAAAGGTTAGGAAGGGCGAGCGTGACGCGGATACCAAAGAAGAAGAAGAAGGAACAGGGAGACTAAGAGATGATGCTTTTTATTGACACGCAGAGCCGGAGGAGAGAGGCGGAGAATACTGATGAGCGGTCAACACGAACATCTGAGCCCTCCGAGGACGCCGTCCTACCACCCGCCTCCTTCAAACTCTTGTATTTTTTAAGTTTCCTGCACACAAACTTCCTCCGTCTCTCTCAGACTGTCTGTTTTTTTTTTGTTTTGGTCCTCCTGCCTTTTAATAGCCGTCTGTCTGGCCCATACAAACATCCTCAGCAGCAGACAGACGGATAGATGGGTGGATGGATAGATGAATAGATACCATGGGTGAGTGGAGATGGATGGCAATTAAGCTGGATGAACGGATGGATGGACTTTTCAGTGGATATGTGAATATTTGGACGGCTGGATTGGCTGATCAATATTTTTTTGAGTGAATGGCTGAATCAACCTGTGCTCCACTGGGCTGAAATGCTTCGCTCGGGTTTGAAAAAATGAAAATAAAAAGCTTTTGTTGACTCAAAACTGTGTCAAGAGGCCGTAAAGTTCATTACACCTGTCTAACATCTGGAGATATCTATCAGCTCTCGCTGCTGTACTCTGCTGTGCATTAGCTCTGTCAAATAAAGTCAAATTAATGGCACAAAAAGGGTTTATCATCCCTACGACGGCCATTTTAGAAGAGACATGTTGCCCGTTGTTAAGAGGCAACATGTTAAGAGCCAGGTGGAGATCATCAGATGTACGTTAACGTAAGGCGAAAGGGACGCTGGTGATGCTCTCCTCTTTCTGTTTTTAACTTTTGTTTCTGCTGATACATCTATGATGAGCTGCCATCGTAAGAGACAGCTGAAAGCCCTATAAGAGGTATGTTGTGATGAGTTATAGCACCCAGCAAAGAAGATTCAGTAGCTACATGGTTTCCATCTCCAGTTAAAATACAGTTTGATGTTATCAAAGTTTTATATTTATTAGAAGCTTCTTGAAATGTTTTGTCGGACTTTCCACACCAGACTCCTGACTGGACGCTGCTGGTGACCTGCATGGTCCTCATCGTATATGCATAAAAAACATCTGTTCATCTGATATATGAAACGATTTCAACACACTTTCTCAGTTTCCTTCTTCTGCGAGGCATCCTGCAAACCCACAGGTCAGTCTTCAGACCTTAGTTCGCTAAACCAGATGAAGCTATTAGCTCGGGTCAGTGGAGGAGCGAGCTGGTGTTTTCTGTTGGAAGTGTCAGTCGCACTGTTTCCCTCTGAATGTTCTCAGCAGGGTGAAACGTCTCAGAAACAGATTTTAAACTGTGATTCATAAAAAAAAATGAAACCAAAGTCAGTGAGACAGTTAAAGGTGATGCAGGGCAGACAAACACACTGAGATCTGACGTGCACTAGCATCGCTAAATAAATGGTGTGTGGATAAAGTGATACGCCGCTGTGTGTGTGTTTATCTCACACAATCCTCTTCTCCTGGTGAAACAGCATTTAGACAATGTGACACTAAACTCTGTGGATCAGAACAAACAGAAATGAAACTCTTTGAGGCAGCATGTCGCTTCTTTCTTTTTTAAAATCTGTGGTGAGAGAAGAACGTTCTCCGAGGCGATAACACAAAAACTCATTCTCTGCCTCGTTTGTGTGAAAACAACATTCATACTGCTGTGACGGAGATGTCAGGCGCTGCTGCAGGTGCGAGGGTCACTTTATTAACTTGTAACATCAACTTGTTCTGTACGACTTCCTCGCAGGACTCCGTATTGTCACCTCGAACATGAGGACGCGCTCATTAGATGAACTGTTGTCAGCAGCTGTGATGGAGAGTTTCTGTGGCCCAGTTTTCAATCTGAGCTCGTCTCTGTACTTGTTAAATGTCACCAGTCACTGAGCGTCGTCCTACTTCAAAGTGCACATGTTGCCAAGTATGCTTGTGCAAGAGACGTATCCCAGCATGCATTTCACCTGAACTAGTAGCAAAACACAGACCCAAACCTGTTTTATTTCTTGTACTTCTCCTGTTGTGTCATTAAATGTAGATTGATGACAGTGATGGAAACTTTAAAGCACTCGTACTTTACTTGATGCTACTTTCTACTTAATTATTGTACTTTCAGCTCAGTCTCCAGGATCCAGAGTTAGCAGTTTTCGTCCAAGGTTGACATCTGTGGCAAAACGTGGCATAAAATGTCCATATTATGTGCTTATTAGCATACTTTACATCAGGAGGTTGTTGGTTATTACAGCCAACAAGGCTGACAAACAGCCGACCGCAGTACGAGTCACACTGCCGGATGTTTCACTGGTGTTTTTTCAGGATACATGGGGACATTTCCATACGTTTTTGCAGCAACTAAAACAGGTATTTTAAGCTGAACTGTGATGTTTTTCCTAACCAAGAGGTTTTTGTGCCCTAACCTAGTACTTAGAAGTTAACCAGCAGCCATTAAAATGTCTAAAATTAACCTTTACCTGCTGCAAAAAGTGATTACATTACAGTTTAGTTTGATGCTCATATTTGTGTACTTTCACTTCAGTAAAGTTTTGAATGCAGGACTTACTGTACTTACTTGTAACAGAGTATTTCCACGCGGTGGTTTTGAGTACAGGGTCTGAGTACTTCTTCCATCGCTGGTGTGGATTATTGAAGCCCTCGCCTCAGTCACTGTGAATATTTCCTTTGTCTTTCATTCGCATGTCTGCAAACTTCCAGAAGTCTTGGCTTAACGGTCAGAAGAAATCAGACGCGATGATTGCGACCGTCCTCACACACTCATCAGAAACACGTGCTAACCAGGATGTCCTCTGTGAATCTGCCAGCGTCCACAGACGGAACTAAAGCTTCTGTTAAGGACTTGTTCATTGTTGACAGTCCACTTTGTTGGTCTTTCCTGTGAAGACACTGTTGCAGTTGGGTCTGAACACTGCGGTTCTGCCTCCTCCGAGCAGATGCAGCATTAGTGGAAAGTAATAACCCATTCTGCAGACAGGCGCCGTGGGAGCGGCAGCACCAATCTGTCATTGTCAGAGTGGAGTTTAAGTGGATGTGGCTGGCCTTCAGTTTGCATTTTTTTATCCGTTGATCTGGTGGGATGTGTTTTTCACAGGCGGCGCCGAGGCTTTCACACACATGGAGCATTTATACGAGTTTTGTTGAAGTACAGCGCGTTCAGATGCATCACATTCATTTTGTAAACTCAGTCTGTTTTGCACTGTGGAAAAGTATCTGAACAACAAATGTAACACAGATGAAACACATCTATTCATGTCAGCCTGCAAATATGCCTCAGTACTCAGGTGCATGAAGTGCTCAGTGACAGCAGCTCATGGATATTTCACACATAATGACTTTTTTTTTTTTTAAACTAGACTTTAAAAACAAGACGGAGCAGAAGTCTACACACAGTCTATGTGATGAATTTATGTTTGGTGATTGGCAGCGTGCCATTCAGTTTACTTTATTTCTGTCATCTTCCCTTTATGCTTCTGTTTTAAACAGTCTAGCTGTAGCTGGAGGTGTGAATCTGCACTGGCCTCACGATTCGATTATGATTCAGCTGTAAACAATTCAAATGCAAAACGATTCTCAATACATCTCAGTGTATGTCAATAATCAGACTACAACAGTCTATGAAATAAAAGCTGCATCTTTTCAGTACAGAAGCATTACACTAACAAAACATGTATCCATCTGCAGTGTCTCACACGTTTGTTGTTACTTTCAATTTTATTATTTTCACATGGCAGCTTTAAGATGAGGCATCCATCGACTCTGCTGCACATCTCTCTCAGAAGTTGACAGCACCTCCTCAGACTGGCTGATTAGCTGGGCTCGCTGTAACAGTTATTATTTATGGCTGCAGACGTTAGCTTCAGGTGAAAATGGCTAACGTGATTAGTAATTGTTGTGATGCAGAAGTATAAAAAGACAAACTGTCTTTAAAGTGTGAAGGATGAAGGTTTGTGTTTGGGTGTCGTGGGTCGTCTTTAACTCTGACAGGGGAAAAGCTCCGACTGTTTCTCTCCAGCTGAAGATTGAAGTTTAACATTTCTGACACGACTTTCTGTTGAACGACATTTCTTCTGCAGTCTGGACCGGCTGAGAGTGGGAGGGCTGAGGGATAAGTCTCATTTAATAATGTTAACTATGCAAGTAATCCGTTATATAAGCTGACATTTGCCTTCGCAATCAAGCGTTCCTCCTACATGTGCCTTTAATAAATCCTTTCATAATGTTTATGTAAATATGCAGATGTGTTTTATGTCACCCTCTCTGACCTGGGTCAGGTTTAAGAAAAAACCCAGAGGCCAAATAATGAACCACAAAGTGACATTATATATTTGAGGAGGTTTTCACAGATCTTTGGAACGTTTTCGCAACAAATTCAAAACTTATCTCGGCTTTTTAAATTAGGAATTTTGAAAATTCGAAGCTAAACGCGCTCAAAAAGTCCATGTGTGCAACATCAGCAATCAAAAGTTGAAGCAGACAGTTTGTCTCTATCTCTATTGGCCCTTTACAACAAAGAAAAAAGTTCACTTTTACACGGATAACATTCTTGTAATGGACTTTTACTTGCATCCAAATCCTGTTGAAATGGATTGAAAAAAGAAATTTATCACCTGAGTGATTCAGATTTCCAGATAAAGATGTGTCCGTGGCCATCAGCTCTCTGCCAGGTTGAAGTCTGGAGGTGTAAAAGCACAAAGGAAGCAGCCTTGAAGTCATTTATCAGCGCTCCGCTGCACTCTGCCGCCCTGTGTGGCTCCGCCGCTGGTTGCTGCGGTGTCTTAACTTCCACCGTGTCGTCCTGGTAGACTCATTTTCTCGTGACAGCTGTCTCGACCTCGCCTCCTGCGTGGACCTCGGCCAACGGTCTGGTTGTTCGGGCTGATTAGGGCTGGCAGCGTCAGACTGTTAGGAACAACAAACCCTCCGAGGCCCTGACCGGCTGCTCTGCAAGGGAGGATGGGAAAGAAAGTGTCTGTTTTACCTCAGTGTGTCCGTCCACCTGATATCTGTCCACACTCCGTCTCTGAAACTCAATTTATCTCTACTTCTTCTCAATCTTTCAGTTTACAAGTGCGTTTTTTTTTCTCTGGATTCAAACGTGTTTTTCTATTATTGCAAAGCTACATTTCAAATCATTATGGATCAAAAGACTTTATAACTTATAAACTTTGCAGTAAATTAAGTTTATCATTCAGTATTAACGGTATTCCCCATTTTGTTTTTGATCACCATGAAAGTTCTTTTCAATTTTCTTTCTTACTTTTTTAATAAAAATCATTTTTGTACTTCGTGCACATCATGATGTTTGTGTTTGGTGACACGTGTGAAAACATGTTGTCTTTTATACCCGTGTTGTGCATAAGAAGATGTTTGCATCACTTCTGCATTAAAGGGTTAAACAGATTTAAACAGTCGTGCTCTTGATTGACAGACGGTTACTTCTGCTTGATATAATATAATTGTTCTGTGTTTGATTTTAATAGACTCCCTGGAGAAAACAAATGCTGTTGACATACACTACAGTCTTACTGAATGTGCATCTCTCTCCATCTGTTTACCTCTCTGTCTATCACCGGCTGCCCTCCCTCTGTTTCCTCTCTTCTCTGTAGCGTTGAGCTGAGTACAGGATGTACTGCAGCAGCGTTGAGGTGTCGGCTCTCCTGACGTCTTTCTTATCTCCTTTCTCATCTCTCGTTCTTTCTTTCTGCACACATCTCTTCTCTCCTCCCTCCTCCTCCACTCTCACGTCATCTCGCTTCTCACCTGTTCCCTCCTGAGTGTGAACGTCGCACTCCAGAGACACACATAAGTAAATATGAACATGCATGTGCATGCTCGCATTTGCATAATTACTCTCCGTACGTCCATAAAACACACGGCGAGGCTCAGAGTGTCGATTAGTGCTGCTGTTGATGAAGAGGTTTCTAATGTTTCTACAGGAACAAAGAAAAGAGGGAACTGAAGAAGATTTAGTCTGCGCTGTGTTTTCTGTGTAAGTGATGCAGTTTGTGAACGAGGCTTTATGGTTAGCAGGAGGAAGATGGTGACATGTCAGTGGATGTTCTGCTTATTGTTACATAAAACCAGAAATATGATAATCCACTTTATGTTTCCACAATGTTCTTTAATGTGGTAAAAATCATCTGACCGACTAAATACGCCTGATATATGCCAGTTGCTAGTGAGCTTCAGAGGTAATGTTGTTTTGGGAAGGGTGATATAGGACCATATTACACATTATAACAGCCAACAAGGCTGCCAAATGGCCAACTGCAGTTCAAGTTACACCACTGGGTATTTTTAAGGACACCTGGAGACGTTTCCATCTGTTTCTGTGGCGACCAGAACCGGCTATTTTCCACAGGAAGTCGTAACGTCTCCATCTGTGATCAAAACAGGTTTTATAAGCCAAACCATGATGTGTTCCTCACGCTAACCAGGTGGTTCTTGTGCCTAAACCTAAGCAAAGCCTAAGAGCAGTGTTGTGACGAGAGAGAAATAGAAAATTCAACATAAAGAAACATGGAAACATTATTAGCTAACATTTATTCTGGCATTCATCAAGGCAATTTCATCAAAACCTGAACGTTATAACCTTCATGAAGTGCATTATTTTAGGTTGAGCTGGACTGACGTAATAAACTGGCGATGCAGACGTCTTAATAACTTTTCCTTTCTGTGAAACTTTGCTCAGTTTTAACTCAAATGTCAAATCAGTGGAGAAAAACATATGAAAGGAAGGAACCTCAGAAATGTTTGTCTCTCCCGTGAGAGCCAGGAAGAAAAAAGATCACAGATTATTTTAAGATGGACGGAGGAATCGTTTCCAGCTGGACTGATTAGAAAATACATAAAAGCTAATGAGAGGAGAGTGTTTGGATTCTTGCGGCTACTTAGAAAACCAAAGTAGGACATGAATGAATTTAGAGCTCACTCATGTGCCCTTTAGCTGGTACGATTCCCAAGACGAGGCCGGTTATGACCAGCGACGTTCCAGCCAGAGGTCAGACTTTATTCACTGTTTTCGTGCCCTTCGCAGCTCGTATTAGACTAGATTTCACTGAAAGTATTCTTCCTTGAGCAAATGAATCAGAAGCAAACAGCTAAGGGAAATGAAAACAGAATGACTCAGACAAAAATCAGAAACATTTGTCGAGGCTCCAAAATGGTCAGTTGGGGGGAAAGAAAATGAAGCTCTTGCTTGATATCTGTTTCATGTTGATGGGACGAGGAGGCGATGAGGAGCAGGTGGAGGAGCGTATGTTCGTGGATCCATCTTGGCTGTTGAAGAAGGTAAAAGTTGGAAAAATGCACTTTTGGCAGAGTTTAGCATCATTCTCTGAAAATAATGATCGTCCACTTCGCTGTGGGTGGATAGACTTTAAGTATCAGTGGGAATTAAGATGATTGTGACAGTGTCTCTCTCTACCTCCCTCCTCTAATCCTAGTCATCGCCTCCATCACTGCATTTACAAGTAAAGAAACAAGACAGTTTTGTTGTGGTGAAGTTAATGTTCAAATTGGTGAGAGTGTGGCGTCAGAATGAAGATGATTATCTTGTTGTTTTGGATGAAAGTGTTCAGAGATGATTGTCGCAGAAGTTTATTTGTGGACTTGGAAGCAGAAAAGTCAAGATTTTATGATTTATGTAGTTTTGGATGAATAAATTGACTCAGGGATGAAAAAATCTTTGTTTTCTGACTATAAGAACTGTTCAGAACAGGTACTGGGATTCTGCTGTGGCCCAGAATCCTTTTACTGAAGATTACTTTTTAACTTGTGGGATTAAAAAGTGGATTTATCTTCACTCCTGTTTATCAACCTGACTGCATCAGTGATCTGGAGGTGACCTCCATTGTCGGGTGTTTCTGTTCTGTACTGTCGACTGATGACTGGAGCTGGAGGGGAAATGTACTTTACTTCATGAACGTAACGTTACAGAGAGGAGACAGAGAACCAGAACCAGAGTCTGTGCTGAGTTCACTCAGAGGTTGACCACAGACACACACTGAACACTGGTGCGTACCGTTGCTTGCTTGCATGTGTACAGTAAAGAAATCTGGCTGTTTGAGGCGGTCAAACTTGCATGAGTAACACCTGTTACTTGTTCACAGACGAGGTGACGCACTGAAGTTTGATCTCTGGAAGCACCAGCGGGTGACGCTACTTTGAGTCAATTTGTGGATTTCTCTGGTTTGAAAATTGTTGGAAACATTTGGGATTATGTAAGTACACAACAAGAAATATAACAAAGGTATAGTAGTTTTGTAAGTTTGTATGTAGCCCCGCAAAGTACAGCTGAAGCGTACCGTATTGGAGGTGTTTAGACAGAAACCAACGTATTGGCCAAATTCAGCTTCTGACTGGACGATGGTGCAAGATGAAAAGCCAGGGGATCACCAAAGTTCGAATGACCGTACCTGAACCATGTTTTATTCATCACATCGATCCCTCACGCTCTGTCAAGTTGTGGTGTGCCGATATTGTAGAAACCAAGAATTTTAACCTCTGAATCGTCCAATAACGGCGTTCTTGTCTGGCAGTTTGGTTAGTCTGTCCGTCTGTCGTGCACATCCTCTCTTATATTGCATTTGACCCCACAGCTCTGCAGTTTATTTGACTCCAGCTTGTGTTAATGCACCTGAACCACCGTCAGCAGCCAATCAGACGGAGTGTAACACAAAGCAACAGCAGCGAGACTCAGACTGTCAGTGTTATCAACTAAGATGCTCGGTTTTCCTTTTCTCTGCCTCTCACTCGTTCTCTTTGTCCTCCTGTCTGTCATCTCCAGCGTCCTCCTCCTCCTCCTCCTCCTCCTCCTCCTCTTCCTCCTGCTCCTCCTCTCTGCTGCTGCTGTTTCTTATTGACATGGTAATCCTCTTGTCAACAACAAGCAGCCGCCTGTGTTTGTAGGAACAGCAATAAGCTCGATGTTTGTGTGTGAGCAGACATGCTTATCTGCGTCAGGTGTGTGTGTGTGTGTGCGTGGAGGCTGTACGTGATTGTATTTATTTGGTTTCTGGCACATTTAACTTGCCGTTATGTTCCTGTGTGTAAATACTCAAACTTTAATAAAACCTGTTTGTTTCTTCACACCTAAAAATATTGTTTATTCAGTTCAACAAGCTTTATTTTTATAAGTGAAAAATCCATTTAACAAGAGCAGAACTTTTAAATATGTGAGTCAAATCAACTTCAGGAACCATCAAGCATTCATCCAGGCTGCACAACCACAGACTGCAGTAATTACAGCCGCTGTTGTTGCCATTTCTCTTTCTGTGATTTTGTTTCCATCTGTGGCGACTTGTTTATTTGGACCCTTTGTTGTAAAAAAAAAAAAAACCTGGTGGTTAAATCACACATGTTCCTCCAGCTGTTAAATCACTACAATGAACAACAAACCAAACACGAATGAGAAGTTTAATCCTCAAATATTTTAACATGTTTTCTTCCATAAATGATGACACATTTGGACCATTTATCCAATATATTGAGTCATGTGTTAGTTTTACCATCATCAAGCTGTCAACACTTTAAAAGCTCTACAATAACTACAGATTCACACGCGACGGCAGTTATATGTATGTGTTATAAACACAACAACAAACAGACAGAAGGTTAGGAGCTGCGACGGAGTAGATACGCTGCTGTGGTGGATCGGAGACGGACCGAACACGGATCTGGTGGAATTTAGGGGTGAGGGGTTTCTGGCAGGAAGGTTTTAAGCGTCGCACACAGACACTGAAGGGAATCTTGTTTGTCTGGAGGAGATGCAGAGGGGTGTAATAAATCAGCACTGGTATTATATAAACGTGTTGACAGCACAACAGGGATAGTTCCCAACAAGTTGAAACTTCTATGACTGTAATGGATTATATATATAGACACACATGTCCTCGGACCTCCAGGCGTCTTCACCACGGTCGTCTCCTCCGACCGTCCAGTTTCACAAAAATATCAAACTTATTTTAAATTAAATCTGCTCGGTGCTCACTGTGAGTCTATTCCACCAATGTGAATCTGAAGCTGATTGTTGCAATAATTAAGTTGTTGTTTCTTTTATCTGACATGTAGCATTTTGTAATGAGACTGCTAACACACACACACACACACACAAACACACATTAACACAAACACACACACAGCCAGCAGAGAGCTCATTCTCTGCAGAGAGCTGATTGGTGCAGGCTTCATACATGGATTATGTAAAATTATTCAAGATTGACTCCAAAAGAAAACCACACACACACACACACACACACAGAGAGAGAGAGAGAGAGAGACACAGACACACGCACAAAGACACACACACACACAGACAATGGTGTATAAACAGCAATAACATTCAGATTTAACTTGTAAAATTATTTAAATTCAGACTTCAAAACATGCACATGATTGGATTGTGCATTTATACACACACACACACATACACACACACTAGTGACATTCAGAAACATAATTAAAGACACACAAACAAAGTCAGATGCATAATTAGATGCTGTCTACTACAAACACACACACACAAACACTGCATCACAAAGTACAGTTAGTGAATGTTAAACTCAGACATACTGTGTGTGTGTGTGTGTGTGTGTGTGTGTGTGTGTGTGTGTGTGTGTGTGTGTGTGTGTGTGTGTGTGTGTGTGTGTGTGTGTGTGTGTGTGTCATGTGACCTGGCCTCTGCTCCAGAGTCACACTGAGACGCAGATGAGACGAGGTGATCTGACTGATGACTCTGATTGTCTTCACTTAGCCATGATGCGCGCACACACACGCACGCACACACACACGCTCAGACACCCTGATGGGAGCGCACAGATTCTACAACCCCCTCGAGTCACTTCAGCGACAATCTGAAATCTTTCAAATCAGCCTTTCAACCAAGTCGTTAGTTTACAAGACGCACTGAGGGCAAACAACTGATCCCTGTGTGTGTGTGTGTGTGTGTGTGTGTGTGTGTGTGCGGGTGCGGGTGCGTGTGTGTGTGTGTGTGTGTGTGTGTGTCATCCTCGACACCCCTGCTGTACGCCTGAACCTCTGTTTGATTAGGATGGTGACTGGCAGCAGTAATGGTGCTGCAGTTTGTTGGCAGATAAGCTGTGAATCTGTAACGGGGCTGATGATGTCACCTGAGGGGTCCCGAGGCATGCTGGGAAAGAGAGCGTCTACATAGGATGCTGGTGATTTCTGGTGTTTCACTGAATATTATTTTAAATGGATCTAGGTTAAACTGCACTGTGACGATAACTGTACCTGTTCAGGTGAAATAAATCTGCTTTATTGGACGAAGTACGTGCAGACAAACAAGGAATTTGACTTTGGGTTTAAGTTGCTCCACTTACACACAGTTACAGGAAGAGTTTACTGGAAGATAGAGGTAAATACCCCAAATACCAACGTTTGTACACAAAGAAAAGAGAGAAACACTCAATATATAACATTTGCCAAATTTACAAGAAGACCCAAGAAATTAAGAAAATTTCTTCTCATTCAAAATCACAAAATCAAGCATTTTTTAAAGGGAGTCTGGTGACTTTCTCCACGGGGACAAAGAAGCAGCCTCAACAAGCTTTACCACAACAAACTGACACTTTTTACATGAAAGGAACAACTAATTGTTTGACATTTAATGCTGAATTTACAAGAAGGCCCAAATAATTAAGAAATTATCAGAAGCAGAGTTTCACAAAGTTTATAAAGTTTCTCCTAACTCAACAACTCACTAAATTGATACATTTTTTAATGGAGTCTTGGGGACTTTCTCCACGGGGACAAATAAGTATCCTATATTGTTTACTGTTTACTGTATTTGTAAAATTTGAAATGTTTAGCGTCAATAAAATGTTTCTTCTTTCATAAATTGAGTGTAAATGTTGAAATCAGTGTAAACTGTGTTCAAACAGCTGCTGAATGTTGGATGGTACAACAAGCTTTAGCCACAACAAACTGACACTTTTTACATTAAAACAACAAATAATTTTATAACATTTAATGCCGAATTTACAGGAAGGTACCAATGATTTAGAATTAGTCAAAGACAGAGTTTCACAACGGCTATAAAGTAATTTTTAACTCAACAACTCTTAAAATCACAACATTTGTTAAGGGAGTCTGGATGTTGTTGTTGCTGATATTCTTCTTGTTTCACAGAGGATGTGAGTTGAGTAGGCGGTCCTTCAGTGTGGCCCAGGACACGTGTGTGTGTGTGTGTGTCTGTGTGTGTGTGTGTGTGTGTGTGTCTGTGTGTGTCTGTGTGTGTGTGTGTGTGTGTGTGTGTGTGTGTGTGTGTGTGTGTGTGTGTGTGTGTGTGTGTGTGTGTGTGTGTGTGTGTGTGTGGTCTGAATCTCAAATGTGTCCCCAATGCATCCTGGGGGGATTCACACCTGTACCCAGAGCTGTGCACTTGTGATCAGATCACTCAGGACGGATGTTATACCAGGTCTGAACAGGGCCTGAATGTCCTGTTAGTTGCTGAAATGCAAATGTACAAGTTGAGAAAAGCCCTACGCAAATTTTGTTTCCATCTGTGAGAGTAATCTCAAAGAAATTCAGTTCAGAGATGTTGCAGTGAGAAGCACAAAACCCTAATGATTACCACTTTACCATATCGTTTAATATGTCGCCACCAAACCTGAGCATTGACTGTGAGCTTGGACCCTCTGTAACACTTTTAAAGATATAACATATAAAAAGAGACCAGAAAACATAATTGTGTGAGAAGACACAAAATCTCATCACGCTGCTCATATTTTTCTGATGCGCTAATAGTTTCATTGCTCAGCGGAGGTACGAGAGCATCTGTAATTGATACCAGTGAACTATCATCATCTCTGACTTTAACTCATTCTGATTGGGCCGGTGGCTGGCAGTGATAATGGTATTCCTGTTTGTTCAGGAGATGAGCTGTTCCCAGGGGAGCCTGGGAAATGCAAATGGTGTGATAATGACACCGGAGGGGTCCTGAAGCCTACTGAGATTACACTCCGTCATTAGGAATCTACCAAGATTACTTCCTCCCTCGCTGCTGAGAGGAATACTACACTTGAAATGAGTTCAGATTTTAATCTTTTTTTCCTGGCTCAGAGTATTTTTTTTTACTGCCTGCATGAGAAAAGTGATTTAAATTAGCAGTTAATACATTTTGTTCTCCATCAGTGAGTTTTATCAGCTTTAGATCTATTCAAATTGAGAAAAATCACTGACATGTTATCCAATATGCCCATAAACTCAACTCTTTTTATTCCAACTCGAGTTGTTTCATCGTTACGATTAAAAGACTATTTCTGCAAACTGTGTGTTTTGGTTGCAAATGAACACACTGTCAGTCAGCACCTGATTACATCTGCTGGTGGTCCACCCGTCACAAAGGAGAGCGACAGTATCAGATGTTTGAGCCAGTGTCCCAAAATGACGTTGGCCCAAGGTCAAGTGACGAAGCCCCCCAGTGGCCGTAGTTAGTTTTACTGGAGCCAAGGAGGAAGTCGAGTGAGGCCGGGGTGAACGGACGGGTCAACAAAACATCTGATACAGCGACAGCGTGCTCTGTTTCCTGTTTTACACAACCACAAACCTTCCAAAACAACCCGGTCGCCAAACTGATCGTGTCTTTATGTTGTAACTTTATGCTTGTCTCGGTTGAATTTTCTGTTTCTCTCTTGTCGTAACACTGTGCTGATGCTCTGGTCAGGTTTAGGCACAAAAACCACTTGGTTAGGTTTCGGAAAACATCATGGTTTGGCTTAAAGTAGGCCTTCTGTTTTGATTGCCACAATCACGGCTGGAGATGTTCCAACTTCCCGTGAAAAACAGCCGGGTTTTGACGCTGGAAACATCCCCAGGTGTTATAAAAATATCCAGCGGTGTGACTCGAACTGCAGTCGGCCGTTTGGCAGCCTTGTGGCTTGTGATAACTGGATGTCAAACAATTAGGTTGGAAATTGTATCCAGACACGTGGAACAAGATAGCATCATCTAATGTGCTACAACTCAGCCATTACAAGCTGTAACTTGAGGATTTACTAAAACCCAATGAAAAACAGGCTCAATAGGTATCAGACAAAGATAGAAGCAGGACAAAATAACTTTTAAACTAGTTGAGATATTAGTTTTTGAAAATGGAAGATGATTTATTGTGATGAATGTGATGATTGTAAATATTCTGCAACAAGTAATTAAATATATAAATTAAATGTATACATGTTGTAAATCATCCTTTAGGTTTCTTTGAGGTTCTGGACAAGTTTCAACTCAATCCAGTGGAGAAAAAAAGGAGCTGGTGAGGCTGAGAAAACACAACGAATCACAAAAATGATTAAATTTGGTTCGTAAATAAAGTGGATTTTTTTATGAACCACTTTAGTCCTTCACACCAGTGCTGTGCTACAGATCAATGTGAAGTTTAGCAGTGAACAGGACGTGGACAGAGCGTGTTGTTGTTGACTGTGTGCAGCGACACTGAATTCAGATCAGCCTGCTCAGTATGTGGAACAAGAGACTGTGAATAAACGCTCTTTGTCTCATCAACACTAGAAAGTAAAGTGGGTTTAATGGGTGCAAGTGAAGCTTTTAAATAAAAGCAGTAAATATGATTGATGATCATCATTATATTTTATATTTCCTAATGGTTTTTGGATGTCATTTTGGAAATGAATCTACAAAAAAGTCTGCACGGCTTTCAATATGTAATACAATGCACACTTGGCCTTTTAAAAAGTTACAAAATCCTTCTGTCCTCTCCTTGATTATTAGCTCGGTAAATCTCTTGTAGTTCCAGTGGAGCTCTGAAGATTTGTCCAGATAAGTGAGACTGAAGTCAGTCAGGTGTTACTGAGAAGCACTCTGCCTTTCCCAACAACTATAAATCAGAATTCAGGCTGTGGATGCTTTTTACAGCCGAGCCAACAGTAAACTTCCAACACGTTACTCTCCTCTCCAACACACCTAATCACTGATTGCCTCCAATCCTGTGATCAAACAGCAGCAAACACAGCGAGCTCTCTGGACAAAAGCCAGAGAGATCATTGATTTGGAGGAGTGCGATGTGCGTGATCAAAGGCTTATTAAATTGAATTTTTATGAAAGGAGAGCTTGAGTTTTATTTGACTTTGATCTTTTGTAGCCTTTGAGACGGATTCCTCTCTGCTGGTGAGCAGAGCTGCTGGATGGTGATGGATACTGACCGCAGTGGCATTAATATGAATGACATCCATTACTGCAGAGAGAAGAGCAGCGACAATGATGGCACGGCGTCAGCTTTGTGTGTGCATGTCTGCAGTGCACGTTGGAGGATGTCCTCCCTCAAACAGATGTAAAAGCATGAAGGTAATGACGGTTTATAATAGTTAGAAGAAGAACAAATATTTCAGCTTTCAGGTCTTTGTCAGCTTTTGATGTTTTGAGCAGAAATGAATCAGTTCACTGACTCTTATGTGGTGATTTGACCTCAGAGCACCTCGCTGCAGTGATATTTGTAACGACACGAAGGAAATGTGTTGTTTAACACCTAAAATATCTGCTGTTATTCACAAATTTATGTTTATTTCGACTATATTCATACAAATCGAGGACATTTCTGTGTTTGAAAGAGTTTAAACTGTCACCTTGACACACTGCAAACACGCCAGGTCGATCCTTTAGAACAAACACACACCGGTGGCATAAAAACGAGCATGAAAACACCCACGCACCGATATAATCTCACACATCAAGAGACATCACTGTCTTCTGCCTGCTTCTGTGAACCTTGAAGCTGCAGAAAAGCAGTAGTTTTGTCACAAACACCCACCAGTGTAGAGATACTCTGAGTTTATATTATCTCAGATGATCTAGTCGATTACGTTGAGGGATTTCTGAAGGTTGAATCTTCTGATGAACAACATCTTGTGCCAATATCGACTTGGCTTATTTCAAACTTCGAGCACGTCTATGCCAAAAGCATTTCACAAAAACAAGGAGTGAGTGGTTTATCTTGGCAGAGAGGAAACATCAGAGTTTAGACCAGCAGGTGCCAAAACTATTGAATCCCAACAGACTGAAGGTTTCAGTCTGAATAAGCTGCTCTAGTGTCAGAAATCTACGAAATTCAGGCCTCATAAAAACTTTTGACTGACAGAAAAGACATTTATATTGTTTTGTTTTGTTTTTAAATTAGTGAGGCCGGTTTCAACACCAGTCTGGATGATTCTCTAAATAAAACAGACAGTGTTTCATACTTAAAGTGACCATGAGGAACTTTTAAGTGTTCATGAAACTCTTTCTGATTCTTCTGATGATTATAAATGACCCGTAACAGCAAACGAGACCATCAGCAGACAGACTGCTGTTTTTATATAGTCATTATTAACGGCTGTGCTAGAATCAACAAAAATGTCCTCGTCATCACTTTAAACAGCCGAATAGGTTCAACTTCCTGTGTCTCCCACTACGACATGACTGTTGTAGCGTACCAGCGACAGGCGTACCGGACCTTTGTCGTACGTTCAAAGTTTGGTTCGGTTAAGACAAGAAAACTACTTGGATATGTCTAGAGTCAGAATAAGAGCCGTGCTAATCCAGCTGGTTTAAGGTTCCTCCTGGTTAATGTCTGCTCAGAGAAAAAAAGGAAATACAGCTAATACAGACTACAGCTGGACGAGGAGAGGTGGACTCTGTGTTTACATCATCGATGCTTGGCGCTCACAAAGCGGTCAAACACAGTTTCTCAGATGTCAAACTATCGATATGAAGATGTCGACCACATTATCATCACCGTCTGATTGCTGAGGCAGATTCAAAAGATGCAATACGTCTTGATATATATGTATATAAATAACTGTGTGTATGTTCAGGGTTTTGTGTAGCATGAAGGAGTTTAAGAACTGTCATTTTATTTTGCACTACGCCGCCTGTCTTCCTCCGTCTGTCTGTCCTTTGAGTTTCTCGACAACCGTTCCTCCGATCACCTTCACCCGTGGCGGGTTCATTGCTGGCGTCCTTGTCAAGTGTGAAGTTGGTTTGAATGAATGGAGGCCGATCGATCAGCCCAGGCTCTGCATTAGTCTGACTGGTGGGATGATGGGATTTTGAATGGCGATGGTGTTTTCACGTAATCAATCTCCGCTTATTGTCAGTCATTTCAAATTTTCCAGTAATTGCAGCAACAACAAACTTTGTAAACAATAATAAACACAACCAGCAGTGATGACTGAGAATGTGACAGATTAGCAGGATGTCGCTGCTGAATGTGTGAGCTGCTGTGATTGGTCTGAATGCAGCTGAGTGATATTGATTACAGCTGCACAGTGAAAGCGTGAAGCTGTCAGATGAACTCAGTGCGGCTTGTAATGAGCGTAACGGTGACAACTGAAGAAATGAAGTGACATTTACATTTAAAATGACAATTCCCGCCACATACAGTCTACCAGTGCGCTGGGAAAACGACATTGATTGATGTTAATTAAAATTGCCATTTTTCCTGCCTGGTTTTTTCTCCGTGTTGCTTCACACACATAAAGATACACAAATCAAATCCAGCCGAGCAGCATTTCTCTTCCTGTCAGCTGTAAACTTTTCATTAACATCTTCAGGGTGTGAGCGCCCCCTACAGCGCCTTGACTGGTACAAAGGTCTGAATGAAAACGTCGCCAGTTTATGTAAACATTTGGTGATTTGAGATCGCCTTCATATAACTTTACACCAGCACGAATGATAGATTTAATGCTGCAGCTCGGAGCTGTGGAGAATCGTCTGAGCTTTGCCGAGTGCTTTTTCTGGTTACCCCTGGAAACGATTGCTTCGCTGGACTTCAAATAAATCACTCAATCTATTATTGAAGCCAGAGTCTTTCCTGTGGAGCTGCTCAGTGTCTGCCGGTGGATGTTGTGGCTGCTCTCTGCTGTATGAGCCGGGTGATCTGATGCCAACAATTTTACAAATTAAAGTGGGTGTACAGGTCTTGTAGTATGAGGGCCTCGTGTCCACAAAGTGTTTCTCTCTAGCAGAAAAGTATGAGCAGTGTGCCAGGGAGCGCTGGGGTAAAGTGTGCGATGACAGAAGAAACGCTGCAAGCTGGTTGTGATTGACGAGATGTTGTGGTAACAGAGGCTCGACTACAGAGGATGATAACAGTACGGACAGTCTGCTCCCACAAATGGACTTTTCTTATCTGATAAAGCTCAAGAAAAGAACAAACTCCATTTTTTTTGGTTACCAGGCTGATGGATGACAATCAGACCAACATCAGACCATACACACAGTTTGCTCTTTTCCTTTCTCTCCCTGAAAAACAACACGATGTTGTGATGGACAGATTAAAAAACAAGGTTGATTTAGCAGAACCAGAAATATCTCCTCTTTCATTCCACACATTCTTCTTCCTTTTTAAAAACCTACATTACCCACAATGCAACTATTGATCAGATTACATGCAGCTTAAAAAACACATTTGCAGTCGTACTTGTACACTTGTAACCTCGTTAGCAGAAGAAGCTAACGCAGCTTCCTGTAACAATCGTTCCATACGTTCACGGAGCTCCAGCAGAGATTCGGCAGCCGTCAGTCTGCAGACGTCTCACCGTGACATCGGTATGAATGGGAACAGTCATCGGTCTGTATTAATGTGAATGAATCCTCCACCAGCGCAGCAGCACCAGTCTTCTCCCGCTGTGGATCTCACCTCTTATTGATTTTAATCCCATTCAGACAGACAGACAGTTGGCAGGACCGTTGAGCTCAGCATCATCATCATCATCAGTGAAGCTGCAGCACTTTGTAAAAACACATTCTTTGTTCTGATTGGGTCGCGATGACATCAGACGGCATTTTTCAAAAACAAAAGGGTCACGACGTCTCGAACCTTCGACGTAACTAGATGTGATGTCACATGACGGAGCGTGACGTCAGTAAAGGCAGATCTATCTGCGCTCCGGTGATTTTAGTGAGAAGAGTTAAGAAGAAATAACCACGATAGTGTTTTAAAAACTGTGTTACACTGGAGCCGTCTCATTCTTTATCTTAATATCATCATTCTGTGTTAATGTAGCAGTTAAAAATGATTCCTCTCTCTGCTTCTGATCAAATCAAACCTCAGCATTGATTTCACCTTAATGAAGATAAGAAGAGAGAATCTCATCTACGTGTTGTCGACTTTATTGACTTATGAGTTTACGGTTCAGATTAATTCATGATGTGGTGAAACGAGACGTTTTGCTTCCACGTAAGTGACTCGTTTTATACTGTGAACACAGTTTAGTTTATCTCTAAAGAATGAGACAATATTTTCTTTTCTCTATTATCTTTGTATTCACTGTGGAGACAAAACAACGTTCACAGTGAATCTAAAGCCTGTTATAGCTTGTTTCTCTGTTCCAGGTGTCTCCATTGTTTTCAACAAACATAATAAAAAGCCACCCTGTTGCGTTTGGTGACATGCTCCTTTATTAGGACAAACACAGTCCTGCCAGCTCAGTGTCCCTGAGCGTCCCTGAACATGCTCAGTGACTCAGTGTCTCAGTGTCTATTCTTAGAGATCCAAACTTTAGTCATGGAGTAGTTTTATAATGAACTGTGTAAAACAAGAAGAAGATTTGATTATCTTATTATCCACTCGACTCCTCCGACACGGAAACACACAACATCACGGCAGCGTGGCGGCGCTCACAGTGAACTATTAGCCTTTCATCACTTCTTACTTTATGTTGTGTTTGTGTTTGAAACGTGCCGTTAAAACGTTGTGAGCATGCAACACAAGCTGACTCCTCCCGTCTCTTTCTGATAAACCAGCTGCTCTAGTTTGAAACCGATCTCCAGAATAAAGGTCAGCTCAGTACATTTCTGCAGAACCGCAGACAAGTTCAAACTGAATGTTTCTTTGTGTTGCAACTCTACGTTTGTTTAGGTTGAATTTGCTTAAGCTCTGGTTAGGTTTAGGCACAAAAACCCACTTGGTTAGGGTTCAGAGAACATCATGGTTTGGATTAAAATACCTGTTCTGTTTCGCTACAATCACAGATGAAGATGGTCCGTCTTCCCGTGAAAATAGCCGGTTTTGTCACCACAAAAATGGCTGGAAATGCCTGCAGGTGTCCTTTAAAACATCCAGCGCTGTGACTTAAACTGTGGTCGGCCCTTTGGCAGCTTCTCCACCTCCTGATGTGACAGTCAGCTGATAATCATGTAATGTGAACATGATCTGACACGTCTGATACCAACATCAACCTTGGACGTATCTGTGGTTTGCAGAAATGTTAGCTGCTGACATTATATCCTAGTGACTGGGCTGCTGGTTGCTTGTGAGGTTCAGAGATTCGCCACACAAACATCTGTTTACACTGGGACGCATTAAGACTGGAGGTTGAGAATAACAGACTTCCAGTTTGTGAGGGATTGCAGGGTCAGACACCAGCAGGACATGTTGTGAATCATGCTTTAGTTGACACGAGCAGATATTGTCTGAAACACAAAAATACAAATATTCCGACTCTGCAGATGCTTTCATTACCATTTCTTTTCTTGCTGCCGGTATTAAATATAATACAAGTTGTTTCTGGCAAAATGTGTTTGCCGTCGCAAATTAGTTATATATGAATGTAATATCCAGGAGATGAAATTGTTATAAGGAAACAGCAGGGGAAGAGTGAATACAACGAAAATTGTGATTCAGAACCAGAGGACAGAGGAGTGATGAAGGTATAACAGGAAGTGATTACAGCAAGACGAGGCTCATCGAGACAAAGAAGAAAAGAGCTGCGAACATTTCCAGTGTTGATCAGGATGAAGAGTTTCCCTCAGTATCCTGTTTCTCTCCACCTGTCTGTCACTCTCTGTTCGTCTCTTCTGCTTTCACTGTTTCTCCTCCAGTATCGCAGCACTGAAGCACAGAGAGGCCTCCCTTTTCCCTCAGCCTTGAGTGTGTGCATGTTTTGTTGTGTGTATGTGTGTTTGCGTGTGCACGTTTCTAAAAGATGCAGCACAACATCTCCACCAACTGGATGAAAACTGCAAATCCTGCAACCTGAATTATAGATATTTTCTCCTGTCTACCTTCTCTTCTCGACACAACAGTGACTGCAAGGCTTTAGTTTGACCGAGACACGTCCGAAGGGCTCAAAAAACAAGCAGAGTGTGTTTGGCCTTTCTTAGTTATGAGGCACAAAGAGGGTATCGAGGTTGCAGAGACCCGTTTGGGTCTATTTTCACCTCTCCTCTCCTCAGATGTGATCCTCTTCTTGTCTTCGTCTCTTCCTCTCGCTGCTCGTCTGAACATCTCTCTGCTAACACGATTTCCTTCCTTCTTCCCGCTCCTCGCTGTTGTTTGTCTCAGACTGTAAGCTGAAATAATTAGCTGGCACCTCGGCTGTGTGCTTCAGTCTTTCGCTGCTCTTTTGTGTTTGACTGCATAGATGTGTGCAGACAGTGAAGGTGACAGACGGTGTTAATCAGATGTGTTGTTTCTGTCTATAAGCAGTAAACATCCTCTCTTTGGTTCACCTCCTCACCCTGTTTATGTAGTTAAACCGGGTCCACTGTCGGCTCCACGTGAATTTAAACTCTTACATAAACTCTTACTTGCTTTTATACTTTCCTGTCAGGCACTGAAGCAACACAAGTGTTTGCAAGAAGCAGCTAACATGTTTCATGTTGGTTGAATAAGTTGTTTTGGCATTAAGTAAACTGGTTCTCTGTATTAATCCATCCGGAGACCAACTCCAGATTTAAACCGGTGCCTTCGTCAGAGTCAACATATTACACATGTTTTTGATGGTGGGGGGAAACACATATGCACGGGGGACAACATGCAGACTCCACACAGAAAGGCCTCGCTCCATGGCGAGGTCGGGCACCGCCACTTTGTTCCAGACTGAACTGCCATAAAACGTTGTGTCCCCCTCAGGAAGAATCCTTTGCACCTTCGGCACTTGACAGAAAACCCACAAACATCTGACCGTTGTCCTGAATGTGACTCTGCAGTCGTATCTATTGCAGCAGCGTTTGAACATTGTTCAGTTGGCGTTGAGTTTGAAGAAGATACTGAAGTAAAAGATCGTTTTAAAACCATCGTAAATTGTCACTGACCTCGATGAGAAAGAAGCGAGATGACGCACTCGTCACGGATTTTCCTCTCCTGAATACGAGGGTGTGTCGTATGCATGTTAGCATTTAGCTCAACCTACTGCTGTGCTTGGATACAGCCTCACAGAGCTGCTAGCTGCTGCTTAGTTTTGTGACTTAAAGTGATATTTAATCATTTTTTTGACGATTACTCGAACCGCCTCTTGTCAAATATTAGCTTCGCTCCGAACCACCACCACCCTGTAAGAGAGGGGAAATTGGATGAAGCAGCAACACAACTCAATCAACATGTAAATTAACATGTCATCCTTCATTCATATTTCATTATCGTCTCATATATGAGGACGTGCTTCTCGACACATATCCCATAAATGTCATTTCATCGTGTGCGGTCATATGTGCATCCGAGAGAACGAACGTGGGGAAACGATGCACACAGAAACAGGAAGATGGAAATGGATGTTATTTGGAGCGACGGAGGAAGAAATGATCTTATTGAGACAGAAATGGAGGAACAGATACAGAGAGGGTTCAGACAGAGGAAGAGGATGATGAGAGGATGGAGGGAAAAGAGGAAGAGAGATATGACAGGAAGCAGCTGAAAAGAGTTGGAGAGACTGATAGAGAGAGAGAGAGGGATGATGGGAGGATTCAGGCGGAAAGATAAGTGGAGGGATGCAGAAAAGAAGCGATGCAATTGAAATGAGAAGTGCTTTTAGTCGAGGGAAAGAGAGAGCGATGAAAGGATGGAGGAGAGGGCGACAGAGATGGAGAAGTGCATGCAGTCTGAAAAAAGAGCTTCTTTGCATTTTTCTCACGCTGAGCCGGCCTGACTAAACAAATTAAATCTGTTCTCAGAGCAGCAGAGTTCCTGAGACACGCAGCGTCACACGGCTTCTGCTGCAGAGTCACTGAGAGTACATGTCAGTGTTTTAAGAAATCAGTGCATGTGATCATTGATGCACTGGCAATAATATGATGATAAGACTGTAAATCAGAATTAACACTATGAAGGTGGTTTTCTTGTCAAGGATGAGTCAGCTGATAGAAGGGCTAGCTCCATGGCTAACCAAGCTAACCATCTGATGGCAGCTAGCTACAGTTTGCAGCAGTTAGTGGTTACTGAGCAACAAATGACACCAAGGTCCTTCTAAGGCAAGTCTTGCCACTCGGCAGCCATCTTGGCTCCACCCCCCGGGCAGTTATTACATGCTAACAAGCCAGAACTTCACTTTCAACGGTCACTGGGACTTAAAAACAGTCAGTTATGATAAAAAATGCTTAAAACATTTGGTGACTGTGCCCAAAAATAATGTTTAAAAGGTTTTTTTGTCAAATACACGGTTCTTGACACCAACTTCTAATCCAGATTGCTGCGATGTGATGATGTCAGCTCATCTCACTGAAGTTTAATATCTAATGTTTAGATCACCTCATCTGAAACTGACGTGAATCTCACCTGTGCAACAACACGACTGGCTGATATCTTCCCTGGTTCAGCTGTGATAAAGCAGACGATTGGCTTTCGGGGGGAAAGGGGCGGGACATGTGTAAACAGTCACCACCTCTGGTGTTACAAACAAGAAAAATATTGCAGACACACATGACAGTTTAATGTAATGTTGATATTTAATAGTTTGTTTTGGTAATCAGGCCTGTTATGACATGTTTATGACATGTTTATGACAGGCACACCCTTTTTCAAATAAAGTGTTAACCAAAAACTAAAAGTTTAGCTGATAAAACCTGTAAAAGAGACTTTTTATCTAAACAAAATTCATTTTTTAAATTATTTACTAGTAGTTACCTCCACCAGCCACGGAGGTTAGGTTTGCTCGTTTGTCAGCAGGCTTACACAAAAACTACTGTACAGATTTCCATGAAACTTGGATGGAGTCAAGTTGATGCGGATTCAAGTGAAAATCCGGATCTAGTGGATTTAAATATGTTTAATTTTGGATCAGGCTTCATTTTCTACATGCACCTGCCGTTTAAACACTTTGTTGAGGTTTAACTAAACCTGTGAGAGTGTGTCGTCCTCCTCTGTGCCTGATGAGTCGTGGATGTCGACCTCACGCTGATCCGTGGTAAAACTCTCCGTGAGCATGACTGAACTTTCTGTGCGGTTTGAAATATTCTCATTCATGTGACAAATTTGTGGATTCCAGTTGTCGCTCATTGTTGCCTCCGAGTCTTCTTGTGCTCACATTCATGCGCAGACTCTCAAATTACCCACTGACATTTGAGTCTCAGTTTGAACACTCCCGATCATTTCCACTGAATTTATCTCATCCCATTACTTCCTCACATTTAGCTCGTTTCCTACACTCGGGCCCCGTTATGAAGACATGTGCACACTTCCTGCTCTGTGTGTGGAGGCGCAGTTTGAATATTTCAGCAACGTAAATAAAAGAGCGTGTCTCTTTCCGCTGTTATTTGCCATCAACCTTCCTCCAGTCACTCAGCATCTAACTCAGATGAACTTTCTAGAGTGTGTGCATGTGGGAGTACACAGTGTGTGTGTGTGTGTGTGTGTGTGTGTGTGTGTGTGTGTGTGTGTGTGTGTGTGTGTGTGTCTTCCTTTTGCATATGTCACTCCTGCTCGCCCGTGTTTAACGCCTCCCCCCCGTCTGAATTTATTCAGCGCCCCACTGAGCTGAACGTACAGAGCGAATGGTTAGAAATCAATATCAATGTAAATGTGCTCCCTTTATTGCCTCGGCTGCAGGAGTCGGTTTACTCTCATTTTTATGCACAAAAACATCGATGAAATTTATGAGGTGAGACAGACAACCGGGCCGAGGATAATTTGCGTTCTTTAATGTTCTCCTCAGATTGTGATCATGGGAGTGCAGTGAGCTTAATTGATGATATAAGTGCTGTTTACTTTCCCTTTTCCCCCGGACAGCTTACTCAGCAGGAAAAAAAAAAGACTGCAGCAACGAACTCTGGACTTAAATCTACCCCCTCCACTCCTCTCTGCCTCCGTCACCCCCTCTCGTTTCCTGTCTTTATCTAAGCCTCCCCCTCTTTCATGAAGCTTTTATTATTATAATCTTTTTTTCTGTAAATTCTGGGTTCTTCGTGTCTGCAGAGAAATGATTTCTACACTCACCTAAGTCGCAAAAACGTCTGTAAAAGTGTAGAAAAATGATAACTTCACTTCAGTAGGGGGAAGATGAATATCTTCGGCGAACAACAAAATCTTTAAACCAAATCAAAGAGGGAAGATTTGGGCACATTCTTTGAAATTTAAAGGAGAATTCCAGCTATTTTTTTAACCTTTGATGGTAAAAGGGGCAGAATAAAATAGCGGAATTCCCCTTTAAAAGTTTGGAAGTCATTTTAATGTGTGTTTTCTACATGAACTGACTTCTTCTGTGGTTTCTCTGTGTGTGTTGCAGCAGGACAGTAGCCATGGATGTCGTCCCCTCGCTGGTCTGCCCTCTCCTCCTCTTCCTCCTCCTCTTCATCCTCCCCTCCAGCACCACCTCCATGCTGTGTCCGAAGCGGTGCACCTGCCAGAACCTGCTGCCGTCCTACACGGTGCTCTGTGCCAAGACGGGCCTCCTCTTCGTCCCGCCCAACATCGACCGGCAGACGGCCGAGCTCAGGCTGATGGACAACTTCATCACAACGCTGAGGCACCGCGACTTCGCCAACATGTCCAGCCTGGTCAGTTCTCTGACGGCCTTTACGTCCATGTTTACTTTGATCGGTCCGATCTCGACTTTCTGCCAAGTAGTCTGATGTGATCCAACCGAGATGATGGTTCTTGTTGCTTTTTTGTTTCTGTGGGTGCCAGAGAGTTTTATTTTAGCTTGTCGTCAGTCATTCCAGACTCATGATCAGGATCCTTTAGAGATATTTCAGTGTCAGTCCAGATTGTTCGACACAAGGTGGTTTGAGTTACTCATGGTATGTTTGCATATGAGTTGATTATGCTGCAGGTCCTGTAACCTGAGAGCAGCAGAAATGGTATCGTGTTAAAATAATCCCGATTATGTTGATCCACGACTTGCTCATCAGGGAACTTCCAGCCCGGTTCTCATCATTGTAACAGTTATTTAAAGATGTATTAATGTCACTCGTGCAACTATCCAGCTAACAACGAAGTATGTTTGTAAAGGTGCTGCGAGACTTATCGTACCTCAGAGAGATTTTATAATCTTCCTCTGTGTCGTGCTTTTATACTTTCATTCACAAAAATAAGGTTACAAATTCATTTCCATGATGTCTCAAAGAAAAAGGTAACAAGTTCATTTTAGAAGATAGAGCATGCAATCACACCTCAGGCTCCCCGAGTACATCTCAGTCTTGTTGCAACAGACTGTGTTTTGAACAGTAGTTAAAACCACAGCGCCTGCACAGAGCGCACAACACGTTGACCCATGTTGATGGAAAGTCAGGTGAAGTCTCGTAGTCCACAAAACAGTTTCACAGTAAAATAACGTTGCAGTATTCTGCTAAACAACTGAAGCAGCTGGAGACTTGATTTAAAACGTAAAAAACAGCCAGAAAAGACACAAAATGGCTCCATACAGCTCGTCTGCATCTTTAAATCGTTTCTTTTGTCCAACCAGAAGCCCAACACCAAAAGACTCTTTATTTATTGTCTTAAATGACAAAGAAAAGCAGCAAATCCTCAATCAGAAGTGTGACTTTTTTGCTTGATTGGCCAACAATTAATTGATTATTAAAATAGTTTGCAACTCATTTTATTTCAATCAACTAATCGTTGCAGCTCAAACAAGTTTGCTGTCAGAGGACATTTTAACTACAACATTTAATGTGCTGTTTCATCTCCACCTGCAGTAAATGTATAACCCACATTTGGAAGCAGAAGGAGTATACGTGTTATGTGAAGGACAATCAGATGGGGGAATGTAGGCCATCACTATTTTTAAGTATCTGAAGGACCTGAAGATGGCTGAGCTGAGTGGGTACGCCGAAAAAGCCTAAATTGCATCACTTGAGTTGAGAATATTTCTCTGGAATGAACGAAGCCTCACAGACGATGAATTATGGTGTGAGAGCATCTGAGGAAAGATATTTAAAGCATTCAGCATTCAAATTCAATCAAACTGCTCGGCTCTCAGTGCCGTCAGGAGCATGGAAGAAGTGTTTTCAGTGAGAAAAGGCGAGGAGAGTTTTCATGTTTATTCCACATCGAACGCGGAGAACATAAGGAACATCTGCTGCCTCCAATACAACATATTGACGGAGCTGAAAAATCTACGATATCTTACAAATTTCACCAATTAATTCCACTGATCTCATGTGACGGAGGTGAAGGGCTTCACCGCACGCCGCTCAAAAAGGAAAAAAAGCACCAACATCAGGATATTTAATTGCCAAACAGAGACGCTCGTCACAGCTGGAGACTTCCTTTAGTGTTTGAAAAATAAGTTTCCTCTCCAGTGTGATCACAACAGCGCAGATGATGTTTGCTCACACACGAGGCAACGTGGGAAATGAGGTTTTAATCATTGCGGCGGCGAGTGTGACAGAACGCCACAGATGTCTCCGGTTATCACGGCGCTTCTCCAAAACAGGTTTCACAAATGTGTGGGTGCTGATCGACCTTTTCTCGGGTGTTAATAGAATATTTTTCTTCCTCTTCACACCTACTGTATAGTACTCCATCATGTGTAGAGTGAAGTATTTATCTGCCTACGATATCCGGACTGATCCTGGATTTCCTGATGATACCATCTCTAACTCCGTGTCTCAGCTGACCCACATTACTCGAGTATTAATTACGAATATTATAATTAATGCAGAGCGGCTTCGTCAAGGCCATCCTGTCACCTGACGGCTGGTTTAATCCCTACAGCCTCCAGTGTCCGACGAGACATCATATATCTTTTATCTCCAGGGCGATGACTCATCTGCTCAGCCTGACCTTTGACCTCCCTGAACAGAAAGAGAGTCACTTCCTGAATTATTGCTGGTATAAATTAAAACATCCTATAGAAGTTTAAAAAGAGGAGAGAGTGGGTCATTTAGATGGAGGCGGCGTCAAAGTCAGAGTTTCACAATAATCTGCTTTTTCCTCTTCACGTCCAGATCCACCTGACGCTGAGCAGGAACACCATCAGTCAGATCCGGCCGTACGCCTTCGCCGACCTCCAGGATCTCCACGCTCTGCACCTGGACGCCAACCGCCTCACCGTCCTGGACGACTCCCACTTCCAAGGCCTGGTGAACCTGAGGCACCTCATCCTCGCCAACAACCAGCTGCACAGCATATCAGAGGGAGCCTTTCAGGTACGATGGAGAATCAAACACCTGCTGATCTTATCTCAGACAGGAATGCAACTGATGTAGAAGTTGGACCAGTTAGTTAAGTAACAAAGTACAAATACTTAGTTACTGTACTTCAGTACATGTCTCATGTATCTGTACTGTACCTGAGTATCTCTGTGACTTCTCCTCTCTACATCTGAACACAAACATCTGAACTTTCTCCTCCTCACATTTTCAAAACAGGCTCGTTACTTTAGTTTGATGCATTTGAGGTGAATTATGGATTATTGTTATTTGGCGTCATCGCACGCCGCCTTCCCAACATCACAGGACTGACAGAAGACTGATCCTACTGACCTTTAACTTTAATAGTCTTTGAATTAAATTAATATGACGTGAGCCTCAGTTAGCTTTGACCACAAATGTCCTTCAGAGGGAGACTTTTTACTCTGAGTACATTTCAGAGCCTGTACTCGATTACCTTTACTGGAGTAAAGAAGTTGAATAAGTACTTCTACTTTTACCAGAGTCTGTTTTTACACAAGTACCTGAACTTCTCCTGGAGGAAACAATGTGTGAACTTTTCACACCTCTGAAAATTAGCCAATTAGCTTCAGGCCTTCGTCAGTTATAAAGTATAATTTCAATTTAAAACTAATCTTTGTGGAGCTGCAGATTGAGTTTTGGTTCACCAATGTGCAGCAATAAATGAGTATTTAATTAAAGGTCCAATTTGGGGAGAGAGAGTTTATTTTTGAGTCTAATTCTCAACGTCGGCCGACCCGACCTCCCAGTCCAGAGCGTCAGTGTTTGATGAATCAGGAATGAGACTCAAAAATCAACTTTCTTACAAATTGGACCTTTAATATTTCATAAATATAATAAATATATACTTTTTGTGCAGTGTGTAGTGTGATGTGAGCTCTACTGGAACACTCACAAGTCAAATATTTTAAATTTTGGGTCTGTGCTGCCGACAAACCGTCTGATTCATCACCCAATCATCCAGCCCGGCTGCCGTTAGCCAAGAGTCTCAGTTTGAAAAAGTTATCGCAAAGTCATTTAAAGCTCTTCGGACTGGTCCTGGTGCTGAGGGTCGTGGTGCTGAGTGGAAATGACGCCGGATATCTGGCTCAGAATTATCCGGGCCCCGTCTGCCTCCGCTGCTCAGCCGGACACCTCTTGAATAACCCGGGCCCTAAAAAGAACGGTTTGCCTCATTCATTAAATGAGGCCGTCCTGTCTCTGCTCATTAAAAGTCCGGCGCTTCAGTACCAGAGTCCCTTCAGGACGGACTCTCAGACCTCTGCAGGACTTTCACGAAGAGAAAGCAGAGAGACGTGAACTCTGCTCCCGCTAATGGAGTGGACCTTCTGAACCTCAGCCTGAACGTCACTCCTCATTTCTCACCCACTATTATCAACTCTCTCCTCGTCCATTTCTCCCTCCATCTCTCCTGCAGCGTTATTATTTCTAAGAATGAGTTTTATTTCTGTAACTAGATCGTGAAAATAACAAAGAAGAAGTGCGATCAGCGTAGAAGCGTTGACTCCTAAGTCGCAGATTATGTAGTTACAGAATCAGTTTAGTTCTGGTGAATGAAACTAAGTGAACTATAAAAACTAAAAATAATGAAAAATGTCATATAACTTTAACCTTCTAGGTGTTTTGGTTTGTTTCTCTGTGCAAAGTACAGCAGCAACAGGTCATCGATATTTTCCTGAGCTGCCACTGTTAGGAGAGCCTCAGCGTCCAGATGTCAGCTCCAGATGTGTCATGCATCCGTCCATCCACCCTGAAACTGAGCGAAAAACACGATCCATTTTCAGCAGTCAGGCCCGGTCAGACTCTCGAGAGGACGCTCATGAATTTTTGGCCATTAAGAAAAGCGATTTTTCCGCTCACAGAGCTCTTTGACTCGTCCTCGCAGCTCTTAAAAGTTTCTTTTGTCGTTTAAGAAATGAGATTCGTTCGGTTCAGACAGCAATAACGCACAGATTATTGTAATGAGAATTGAGGCATTGTGTGACATTCAAACAGTGTCCTGATTGTGTGAATTATGAGAGCAATTACAGCGATGACAACAACACTTTAGCTGATCAACAGGCTGTTATCGCTCTCCTCCCCCCCCCTCCTCATTCTCTCTTTGTATTTTTGCTCATTGTAATGTGTGCTGACTCGTGGCATTTCGGCAGTGTTCTGATTATGAGAATTGTATGGAGGCAATTAGAGAAAACAACATGTTTTGAGTGCACAGCATTGACCGGGGTAATTGATCTCATTTTCTTTCCTTCTCTGTTGTTCCCTGTCTTCCCTTTATTTCTCTTTCTTTCTTTCTTTCTTCTTCTCTCTGTTTTCCTTTAACACCTTTATCTCCATCCATCCAACCCTGAGTTTCTCTTTAATCTCCTGGACCCTGTGTTTTTCTTTTCTCTCCAACCACTCCATCCCTGCATGAACCAATCTTCTGTCTTTCTTTTCTCTCTCTTCTATCGTCTTGTCTTTAAAGTTCAGACATTATGCTGTCTCAACCCAGTTGCCAGAATAAATGTTGGATAAGTTGCAACTTTGCATTTCTTTAGTGTCAGTTTTCAATCTTATGTTGAGACAATGTTGCACTTATAGTCTAGTTAGGTTTCATGTTCGGCTCAAAATACCCTGTTTTTGTTGCCACAATCATTGCTGGAAAACTTCCCAACATCTTGTTAAAAGTATCCAAATGTATCACGACCAACACGGCTAGAAAATGTTCCAATACGTGATCAAAACTATCCGGTTTTGTCGCTACAAAAACACCTGGAAATGTCCCAACTTCTTGTTTAAAATATCAGGTTTTGTCGCCACAAACACGGGATGAGAAATGTTCCAACATTTTATTCTGGTGACTGGGTCGGCTGTTGAATTCTGTGATATGCTCACAGTCTCTTCCTCTGTCCTCCCTCCTCTTGCAGGACTTCCTGGAGACACTGGAGGACTTGGATTTGAGCTACAACAACCTGGTGGACATCCCCTGGGAGACAGTCGCCCTGCTGGTCAGCGTCAACACCCTCAGCCTCGACCATAACCTCATCGAGAGCGTCCCCGAGGGGATCTTCTCCAACCTGCACAAACTGGCCAGGTCAGCATCACGTCATCACTCTTTAACCCTGTGTGTGTGTGTGTGTGTGTGTGTGTGTGTGTGTGTGTGTGTGTGTGTGTGTGTTTACCTTTACCTTTAAATCAAACTTAATGCATCTCTCCATTAGTTCAAGTTACTTCCAGTAAAAATCTGAGCGCTGCGGCCGTGACCTCGTTGTAAAGAGACTATTTCAGCGGGGTGTTTGAGGAGGTGCGGGATGACTCACAGCTACAGCCATGTTTATAGCACGATGGATGTTTTCAGCCTCCTTTAACTCACAGTTGTAGTTTGGCAGCACATGCACTGTGTGATGCTGCCTCAGCCACTTTCACTGAACCCCACAGGCAGTTTTTTTTCCATCAAATAAGCTCTCATAAACCCACAGAACAATACCTGCTCAGCACCGAGCGGCACGCAGACACAGTTAGAAGCCAACTGGTGAGGAAAGTCGAAACATTTAGCAGCTAAACAATCGATTGTTTTACTCTGGAGTTCGCTGTGTTCCTCCATGCAGCGTTAAAGTATGAAAAACACCTGATGTGTATGATCTTGAGCTCCCTGATATATGTTATAGTTATCAAGAGTTTTTAAAAACAATTATCAGGTGTTGGAAACCTACTGCGGTACATAAGAGACATACAAACAACAAACTGGAGAGCAGTGAATGAGCCTCACAGAAATACGTGAAGATGCTCAGTCACGTAATAAATGGGTATAATTAAAACTGAAAGAACATGTAAGCAGTTCTGCACATGAGCTCTAAATCTTTCAGAGACACGAACATGAATAAATGAATGAATGAATGCAGAATAAAAGCCTCATCAAAGAGCTTCAGTGCTTTTTGTCTTCTGGGAGTTACAGATTTGTTATTTTGACTGAAGCATCAGAATTAAAATAAATCATTTTCGAGTGATGTTTTGCTCCCTCTGATGAGCTGCTCTTACATTTTCTAACCAATTAAACATAAAACTAAAGCTGTTGCCAGGTTTCAGACGACACACAACAGAAATCACAGAACAAATCCCTCCAGGTCCGACCCGCTTTAAAACTATTTCAGCCTGCGAGGCACAGTTCACTTCAGCAGCAGCAGCTCACAGCTGGGAGAAGCCCGGTACGACCAGGTCCGTACCGCAGCTCCACTGGAGCAGCTGGGGGGCTCAGCGTGTCGCCCGAGGGCACGTCGATAGTAGATGATGGTAATGTTACAGCCTTCACTGACTCTCAGGCAGAATGGGGATTTAAACAGTGACCCGGTGCTCCTCTGCTCAGCACATCTTTACTCTGTTCAAAGATCTTCTCTGAGAGTTTACACAAAAAAAAGAGACAAATTCAAACGTATCTGAAGTTATTATTATTGGCACAGACGCCTCAAACACACATTAGACTGAACCTCGTGTCTCTTTCCTCAGGAAATCTTGATCGCAAACTTTTTAAATCTAAAAACTTCATTAAAAAATTAAAAGAAGAACAAACACTGGAAGCTGTTAAGGTTTTTTTGGACCTCTTACAACCAGGTCCTTTCTACACTGTTAAGTTCATGACTCACGTCTGTCAGTGCAACTCACATGCTGACAAACTGCTCGACCTAAACTTGTGCAAAGGTTTTCCTGTAACTCACGTGTCGTGTCTGTGCATGCTTGTGTTTATCTGTTGTTGTGTTATCGACATGCCTTTCATCACGGCTGATGTTTTATTTTATGCTGATTTTTAGGTTGCCAGCTTTACACCAGGTCAGGGCCTACAGCTGCAAACTAGCTTCTGGGATAATTCTGGCATATTTCAAGCAATGTTCATCAATATTCATGGTCCCAGTGGACTCTGAGTAAACATTAATCCGATCAGACTTGCATCAGCGGGACAGCAGAGCCAGACTCTTTTCCAAATCCTGAAAAAGAGAGCTTCACATTTAAGTACTAGATGTATGATTTTCTTACTTATATTCAAGGTCCACAGATAATTCACAGCTTTTAACTCCCGTTGAGTCCAGTCGTGACCTGAGATCTTCAGATTGGGCTTTCTTATCTTCACCTACATCACACTGAACCCAGATCAACCCTGAAACGCTGCAATAACCTCTTTGAGGATTCAAGATTTAATAAACATGCTGCCATTCATGCCAGTCTCTTTGTGTTCAGCCCGATGTATTGACTCTAAAATCTTTTGTAGTTTGATTATGATTGATTAGTTTTAGTTTCTATCTTCTATCTCGAGTACAATTACTGTCCCCGATGATGGACCAGGATGGAGGTACAGCATTGTTTGGACTAAAACATCAAGCTGAGAGATCCACATTTCCACACCCTCTTTAACTTGTGACACCTCCCTAATTAAAGGACGTGTCTAACTCTGTTTATTTCCTATTTTTTAAATTGTGTTGTGTTTTATCGTTCCCCCACGTTACCTGACGTCTGCCCTGTACAGCTCTTCTAGTTTGGCCCTTTTGAAAAAGTGTGATCTGGTGATATGAGAACACTGAATATGTTCACTATACCACAAAATACAGTTTGAACCCCATTAACAGTAATCAATTCCAATTTAGGTCCCAGCGACCGACAGTAATTGATGTGTGAGAAGGAAACAGTCATGCATTTATTAAAACAGCTGTAATGGGTTATTTTCTCCTCGGAGACACAAAACTTATGGACCAGCTTGTGTAACTCTGAATTTGTATGTTCACAGGTGAGCGTTTCACTCACAAACACACACACACACACTCACAAATTAATACACCACAAGGCTGCTGCCCATGAAGTAACATAATTGAAATTTGTAAAGTGCAGCATGCTCGCTGCTCTCAACAGCTATTAACTTCTTGTTAAGTCATCGTTGTTGTCGAATGTTTTCTGGAGGGACTTCGGAGGGAAAAATGGAGCTTCTTGTGTTTGTTGCTGACAACAGTGAATGTTTCTCCCCGACGTTATTACCAGTTATCAGGTTCAGTGTTTTGGTGGACAAAGTACTGCTCAGTTCCCACAGATGGTGCTGCGGTGGCTGAATGACAAATAATACACAATGGAGTCTTTGTCCACAGTTGGATCTCATTCTGTGTTATTTTGTGATGAATGGTTTTGTCCGAGCCTCCTCTAGTTCTGCTTTAAATACATATTTTCTACATATGAGCCAGAGTGCCTTTGAGAAGGATACAAATACATTTGATTCAGGTGCAGATTTTGCATGTTAGGAGGGAGAGAGAGGACGTTATGAGCAAAAGACCTTGTTTATTTACGCTCTTTGTTCACAGTCCATTCTTACATGAGGGAACATTTTATTCTGGTGTATAAACTGCATGAATAGTTTGTGTTGGCCACTAGGGGGCAGAATAAACTCCTAAATATGCTTCAGAAAAATAGCCCCAACATGTCATTAAAGTTTCCCTGTGAGGTTTTTGACCACTAGCAGCATTATGGAGCGATGAGGGGTTGATGCTATAATGGATGGGCTGGAGGAAGACTCTGCTGGATGCTAATACTGTGATTGGTTGTTATGTCATCACATGATTAGGTTTAGGAATGAGAAGGGTTATGAGTCAATAGTTTGAGTCCAGGATTATGTGTAGCTCATGTGTAGTACTTCTTGTGCTTTGTATGTATAATAGCAGCCAGCGGCAGTGCTAACACATGGGATGTGACCTGTAGTTTCCTCAGTAAACATACCAACCTATCTCCTGCTGCTGCTGTTCTCGGGTTATACTTCTCCTACAGAGCAGCTCTTCACTCCCTAAAAACGTGGTATTTCGCCCGGATGGCAGTGGTTTTGTGGGACGTATCAGTGCAAGCTTCAGCGAGCTCTGTGACAGCATCAGCCTGTGCCGATAATTTGTGTATTTAACCTCTTTTGTGTGCATGGAAGGTGATATATACCTTTTTTGACAAGGTAGATCTTCAGTTGATATAGTATAAAATGCTCAATGAGTGAAGTATTAGTTTGAAGCGCTGGCTGAGTGGATGATGCAAAAAAAAGCTTGATGCACCTGCGATTCAGCCTGCAGGTGAAGAGGTTGGTGTGTTTACCGGGTAGAGTACAGCTGGAAATTCACTTTATCACCGTCGTCACTGCTACTGCTGGCTTTCTGTTTACACACCACAACAACAACAACACAGACCTCCATTCTAGGATCAACCATGCTTTTATGAGTGGGCCTCCATTTTGTTTTCTATATGTGCTTACATACACAGAGCAACCATTGGAGCAGTGTTTGTGTGCACCGACTCCTGACAAATTAAAGTATATTTATTCATTTTTAAAACATTTTCCTTTGTTGTTACAATGAATAAAATAAATGTCTACATATACATTTGGGCTTATAAAATTAAATACCAATATTTATTATCACCCACATTTCACATTTAATGGTATATTCCACCTTGACCTTCGACCTTTGCGTGCTAGCATCACATGAGGTAGCCTGCTAACAATCGGAGTCACGGTCACAGTCTGATAGTCATCACCGATATGACGCGTTTTCAAAGAGAAAGAGGAAGAAGGAGACTAACTAAATATTTTAGTCAGTTAGCAACTAGCTACAGTAGCGACTCCATGACGGAGGAGCAACAGGTGGCTAACGTTATAGCAGAAGAAGCGGAGCTAACATGAGCTAGCTAACGTTAGCGGCTGCCTGGCCTGTTGAACACGCACCGCAGCTAAGCTAGGTGACCACCGGCTTTGGCTAAATGCTAAAGATGCTAACGGTGGATCCTTCAGCGGTGATTTCTACAGGTGCTACCCCGCTGAGGGGCTTCGTCCTTCGGTGAGGTGTGTGAGGACTTTCTGCTGTTTTCTAACCAGCGTTAGCATTGTGACTGCAGCTAGCGTTAGCCTCTTTCTGCTGACATATTTCCAAACTTTGAGCAGTGCAGTGGGACTTTAATGTTAGTTTAATATGTGTTGTTTTGCTGAGGAGTTTGTATTGTTTGAACATGTGTGTTGTTTGCTTTGGTCATGTGTGATTCAGCTGGTAAAGTGGCAGTTATGTCATTTCTGTAGTTATTAATTGTCATCATTTGTGTTTAAATGTCTGTAATTGACATTCAGTTGAGGCTCTGTAGAGGATGTGTTGATAAATCTGTATGTAGAGATATAATTTTGACTTTATTGTTGATGGTGGTTGCATGATGATGTTGGACTGACATTTTGTAAATGATTAATCGATTAATCACCGTTTAAAAAATGTCTTAATCGACAATCAGAGACTGGCACAAATACATCAAAAAATACCTTACAATTACAGATACTTTCTTTTCAAATATATCAAAATAAAACACAAAATACTGGTGTGAGAAAATGTATTTAATTGAAATGCAAGACACAAACTGATAATATGACATTGTAGCCCTTCAGTGGCCTCAGTATTGGATGGATTTTGTTGCCAGTTGTTGAAAAGCGACAGATGGGAGCCTTGTAATTAAAATGAAGTCATTTTTTTGTGACAGCAAACAAACCGATGCAAACGCAGAGACTGAACTGAAAATGTGCCGTAAAACAAAAAACAGAAGCTAAAAAAGGGGACCAGAGTTTGTGGCTAGAATCAAATCACAAACTGAGCTCAGAAATGCCAACAACACACGATTAACTGTGTTGTTTAAAGTGATTTTTCACCACGACATCCTGGAAACACGCGTTGATCTCAACGAGGTGACGATCAAATACCAGCTGAGCTTGTTCTGCTGTGACTCCCAGTGAACGGTGACTGAACATTAGGTTATTTCTAAGGTGTTAACAGAAAATGATGATTCTGATGAGTGTGTAATGATTCGTTGTTGAAATAATAAGGCTGTGTACGTCTGACAACAGTTAGATATTTCCACAACACAGTCATCTGTTGAGGGTGGAATAAGTTTGCACCTTAATCATGTCTCTCTTCCTCGCAGTCTGTGTTTGCATGAATGATTTAAACCCAAGTCAGATTTTTCATGCTTTAAATCACCATTATATTACCGCTCCATGCATGTGAATAGAGCTGGTGAAGAAAAAGCCTCACCTCCTTTTCCAAAGTTACTGTGGCTGTGGAAAAAAAAAAGTGTAATTGAAAGTGAAGAAATGATTGAATTGATCTACTTTTATATGACCGAAAACAGTCGGTACACCTCGACTGCAGCCTGAAAGAAAGATAGAGAGAGACAGAGGTATTTTTCTTAACAGGAACTTTTAATTTAAAAAAGTGAAAGTGATGGAAACAGTTTTCAGATTTATTCACCTTCAGGAGACGTTTATGATTCTTTCAGCTCCAATCGAATAAAAAATGATGAGGGGAAAGGGGAGAAGTGGGGTCTGAGGGAGGATAACCGTGAACAGCTTCTCACTTTCTCTCTCTTAACGCCGCCTTTTCTTCTATCTCACCCTTCGTTCTCTGTATCTCACCTGTAGACATGGCTGCCCACCTCAGATTCCTACTGATCGATCAAGCTGTTTCAAAGCTTTTACCACACGACTCACTCCTTAGTTGGTTTAATTAGTTATCTTTACCCCAACGCTCCCTAGAACATAAAGATGATGGGTGTCTACGCCGTTTTCTCTTAACTGAGCAATCCCTCTGTCTCCATCACCAGACTGGACATGACCTCCAACAAGCTGAAGAAGATTCCTCCGGACCCGCTGTTCCTGCGGATCCCGGTGTACGCTAAGATGAAGGGCTCTCCTCTCACGGCGCTGGTGCTGAGTTTCGGTGGGAACCCTCTGCACTGTAACTGCGAGCTGGTGTGGCTTCGCAGACTGACCAGAGAGGACGACCTGGAGACCTGCGCTTCACCCAGAGACCTGGCTGGCAAATACTTCTGGACCATAAGAGAGGTTTGTTAAAGTTACTACGGAGCAACGTCATTACTGAAATTACAGTAATATCAGAGACGGAGAAACTGTCTGAACTAATAGAGAAGTCAGAGCAGAGCTACTGTTGTCTAAAGGATAAAGTAATGCATGACACAATGTCCATATACAAGATAAACAATGGAACAAAGGTCAAAGGATCCATTAATTTCCAAAGTGTTTTCAGTTTTCATGGTTGAACAGAACAACTTAGGATCATAGTAGGATACAGAGCTAATTTTGGACCTTTCTAAAAGTCGCTCTGGGAATACACCTGTGATATTTAGAGGCTGTAGGTTGACTTGTGTTTTAAAGTTATTTAAGTGGGCAGAAGCCACATCGAGCTGCACAGAGCACATCGAGCCAGGCAGGAAGTAAAACACAGGAATGGTATATCATATATATATATTTAAAATAAAACATCCTGTGCAGACTTGTCTGTGGTAGAAGCACAAAAATCAAGGAAAAATAATCAAATTAACAAGTTTGGAGTGAGAACGTGTTGCGAAAACAAACATAAAAGACGAATCATTTAATCAGATTGGTCATATAAATTGCATTCTGTGTGTTTGGCGTCATAATCCGCTAAACCATGTTGCAAAATGTGATTTTCTGCAGTCTTAACTTTAAGCCCTCTGTGGATGCATGATCACTTTATTTCTCAAGGACACTTGAGCGGGGCAGATGGTTGGTGTCACAGAGGAGTGAACCGTCTGCTGAAAGTGTGGAGTCATGGAGTTTGATGTGCAAAAATGCATCAGAATCGTGATTTCATCATGTTTTTCTGCCTTACGTCATATTGTCGAGGTAAAACAAACAGAGAGGGGATGAAAAGCTCCAGTGTGTGTCGCAGTAAATACCCCAGATGTGATTGAAGATAATTAAAGGGTAAAATGAAGAAGCAGAAATGTGTTTGGTCTTTATCCTTCTGCACATACCTTCATTTGTTTATCGGTCTATTTAATGGGGACTGTGCAGATAAATAATCATCACTGCAAATGTGGAAGTTCAGCTATTTTTCACCAGAAGTCTCCGGGGGACGTGTAACAAAGGAAACCTGCAACAGCACATTAAAACAGTTTAAATAAAATATGAGCATGCAGAGCAGTGGAAAACATTAACCCCAACAGTCTGAGTGTTCTTCAGCGTGAGGCTCGAACACGAGCCGATCAGTCAATCTCACTGTCAATCAATACATCGATAAACTTTGTCTTTACGAGCAAAATGAGCCGTCGTGCTCGGCTGTTAAACCTCTTCACGTGTTGTTAAAGTCAGAATGAATGGGTGTTATTTATTGAACCTGATGCTTTAGTGAACACTGTACTCTATTAAAGTGTTAACTCTTAACCACTAAAATGTTACAAGGTTAAGTTTGTTTGTTTTTGCACTTTCCAGCTTTTTTATGTTGTGGTTTACAGACTGTTGTTAGCTCAGTGATGCTGCCATTTACACTAAAATCACACAACAGACTGTAATAGTAACTAAGTTGTACTGTAATTAAGTACAAACTCGAGGTTTACTTTAGTATTTCTATTTTTATGGAAATATTGTACTTCAGATAGTCGTTACTTTGAATATTTAGTTTAGTATTACAAAATGTAATCAACAAATAATACTACTACTATAATACTGTTGTTGTTGTTATTATTATTATTATTATTATTATTATTATTATTATTATTAGCATATTAAGTACTTTTACTTTACAGGTACTTGAAGCATATTTTGATGTTAATGCTTTATGTTAATAAGTTGAAATGTAAACGCATGACTTTTATTTGTAACAGATAATTTCCACACTGGTTTTGCTGCTTTTCCACCTCTTAACAGTTGATCATGTTTGACACATTCAGTGGAAAACATCCTGATTTAAGCTGATAAGAGATCGTTAGAGGCAGATCCATTAAGCGCTGCTAAGTGCTGTTTTTGTAAAAACACCAGTCAGGTTTTTGATTATTGCAGAAAATAATCTCTTATCAAGATAATCTTCACAAATGATCAGCAGCAGTAAAAAGCTATCGTTGCCATGTTACCTGGAAGCATGACGTCAATGTCGCCACCACTAAGCTTTCTTCTACACCATACTGTACACGCATTACTAGAAATTAATCCATCTACGAGTTGGGAAGTTAGTTAGCTTAAGTAAAGTTGCACTGAGTAGATGAGTTTCTGCTAATATTTAATGTCCGACAACCTCTGTAGTCTCATTAATCCACTTATCAACAGCCTTTTTGAAGACACGTAAGAGTGCTGCAGGATTTTCATTCCTGCAGCGCTCAATGGAAGTGGGATAAAAATGCAGCACTGACCCAGGATAGAAAGGGTTTAAGGGTTAAAGACAGTATGTACCAGACAGAGAACCGATATGTAGCATTGTCATAATTATGAAGCATTATAGAGCAGCTCAGAGAGCACGAAGCAAACCCACTGCAGATGTGTTGGACTAAAGGTCGAGGAGCAGCTGAGAGATGCGTTCTTCATCTAAACCTGCTGGGAAAATGCTTCTGTACTAAAACAGAGCTGCGCTCACACTTGGAGGGATAACAGCTGAATTAAGCGCTGTGGTTCAAGATGTTACCTTAAAGAGGATGATGTAGGGTTTTTTTTGCCTCACGTGGAGATATCCTGCAGCCGACCCCTCTGGGCCGTTATAGAGCTACGATGATAAGTGGAGGTGCACCTTGAGATAAAGATGGGATTAATTTGTATCATCATAGAGAGGATGATGTACAGACCTTTGCCTCACCTCAAGTAATAGTCATGGACCTCCTTCAGAGAGGTGCTGTAGGATCACTATAAGAGGATTAGCCTTGTAAAGAGGTCGATCCAGAGACCTCCGTGTCACCCAAGTGTCTGGCCTTATTAATACACCGAGAGTTAATAGCCTCTTTCCCACTGCAAGGGCAAGTGAGCTTCCACTGCATCCATCAGAGGTCAGACATTAGCCATCTGCCGCCATGGGAATCCCTGCTCTGAAATCGATGGACGCTGCTCGGCTGCTTATTGCATCTGCGCCGCTTCTCGTCCGAAAAAGAAAATCCAAGAGGTTTAGATTCTCATGAAACGGGTAGAAAAGTGGAGTCTGGTTGAAATCTCAGGGTTACCTTGACAAACCATATATTTATGATGACCAAACGAGTATTCATGCTCTTTTCCATTCCAACGCCCGACTTCACATTCACACTCTACACACTCAGACACACACACCAGGGAGCAGCCGGTTCAATCACAGGCTTTTACTCTGAGCTTCACAGGAGCAATTGAGGGTTAGAATGTAATACAAGACTGAGAGGAGCAGTGTAGTGCTTTATTTGAAGCTACATCCCAGCGGTCATCAGGTCAGCAATCATCTCTGCTGGTAACAAGACTCAAGAAGGACCCAGAAAAAGGTTTGGAGATGCCCTGAGTGGTAGGAATGATGAGTAAGCCCTGGTAAAGCCTCGGCTGGCCCTGCTTGGCCCAGCAATAATACTTCACCAGGGTTTTGGCAGGATTTACTCTGGCTTATAGGTGCCAGTGGGTGGGTTTTAAATATCGCAAGGGCTGAAAAACTCAAGGATCACTTAATCTTCATGTGTAAACAATTGAACTCCTCCTGAAAGTGTGTTGGAAGAACACACAACTAGATGCCGTCAAAGAAGTGAAAGAAAAGGCTCAATAAATCTATGAAGCGACAATTAAATGTACCAAAAATATTATTAAAATTTTTAGAAATGTGACATAAACGTATATTTCTGTTTTAATCTGCTGATGTATTAACGTTCAACAAGCTTAAATCTTTTCTACTAATGTTTTAATGAATGATGGTGACTCGTGTGCTCTAACAGGAGGAGTTTGTGTGCGAGCCTCCGATGATAACTCGTCACACCTCCAAGATGTTTGTGATGGAGGGTCAGGAGGTGAGCCTGCGCTGTAAGTCCATCGGAGATCCCGAGCCGTCGACGCATTGGGTCAGTCCTGACGGAAAGCTGATCGGCAACACGACCAGAACCGTCTGCTATGAGAACGGCTCGCTGGACATCCTCAAGGCCTCGGTCAAGGTAGAGACGCAGTTTCATTTTCATGGACTATGTTTATGTGTGTGTGTTTATTTATTTATGTATTTTATAACCGTTGGTCAAAAAAGCAAAGATAAATGTTGGGTCCTCTCCTCTTTTTCTGATGATTTCTAGGATTCTGGGAAGTTCACGTGTATAGCATCTAACGCAGCCGGGGAGGCCACCGCTCCCGTCGAGTTAGTCGTCAACCCCTCGCCACACTTCGACCCTAAACTGGACCCTGACCCGGGGCCGTCGGACATCCCCACGTCTATCAAGTCCAACGTCAGCGGAGGTCAGGCGCGGTCCGACCAGCAGAGGGTCAGCGTGTCGGATCTAACGTCCAGCACTGCTACCATCAGATGGCCCCCGCAGAACCACATACCAGGAGTCCGCATGTACCAGATCCAGTACAACAGCTCTACAGACGATATACTCATATACAGGTAAGTGTGTCTGTGTCTGTGTGGCTGCTTTGCGTTAATTAATAATTAATTTATTGAATGGCACGAAAGAATCAGTAATAATCGGTGCTCACGTTCGCTTTTCCCATCGGAGTGAATAGATTAAGGACCCGCCACTGGTCTCCTAGGGCCGCCATCTTGTTTCTGAATAGTCCCTGGACCAGCCCTCCCTGAGCCACAGCCCCCTCAAATGTATACATATAGTAGTTATCTTGTTATCATCTGCAAAAGATATTATTTTTAAATTGCTGTAAATAGTACATTATCTTTAGCTCCAGATATTTACACGTCGGGAAATATCCAAACCAAGAATGAATACCTTTACAGTTGCACTCCTGCATCATGTGGACATTTTCCAGATATCTGTTGCATCATTTCAGACACATTCCCCAAACTCAGCCTGATATCTGTGATAGCTTTGCAAACTTTGCGATCTATACCAGGATTCAAACTAAACTAAAGCTCTGCGGGTTAAATTGATTTTTTTGGTTTTGTTTTTTATGATCTCGACATCACAAGTAAACTCTTTATTTTTTTGTGGTGTATCAAGTCTCCATGCAGGAGCTCTCTGACTGTTGTCTCAGGTTGCTTAACACACCCAGTGTTACATTAGTTATTGTGGGTCTCCAGGTCGGTGCAGTAACAGCTGATTGTGTTTCTAACAATGTGTTCAGCAGATGAGTTTGTTTCGTTTGTGTGTGACTGTGTGTTTATCCTCTGGGCTAGTTGTTTGTGCGTTTGTTTTTACCAGGTGAAAAAGAAAATATTCTTACAAGAGTGTGTGTGTGTGTGTGTGTGATTTCTCTTCCTTTCCGTCCGTCTTTGCTCAGTCACATATCATCCCTGTGTGGGTAGTTACCACCAAGGTCTTCCTGGCGTAGGAGGTTGTATCAGGGCTTTTCAGGCGTTTTTTCAGGAGGTTTTTTTGGAAGTGAACAACTCGGCGAGCAACAAAAGACGACGAGCTGACGGGGAAAAAACAGTGATGTAGTCTCAGGCAGCAGATAGCATTCTTTAGCTCCCTAAATATTTTGAGAAAAACTGGGAATAATTATCATCATGAGTAGTTCATAAGTAGTCATTCAGAGTTTAATCAGTTCGACTTTTGAAGTAAAAATCCATCCAGATTTTGATTACCTGCCTACAGAGATCCACTATTAATGAAAACCCTTCATCCTCCACTGGTGTATTTCTCTTGGCCAAGAAATGACCATGTTTGAGCTCGAGGGTTTGCATTGAAAAATCAGGACCCTCAGAGGACTCAGGCATCAGACACATGGAGACATACTGTAGAAATAAAAATGCTGTAATAGAAACTAATGTAAAGGTTAATTAATCCCGCTGGGAAAGGTTGGTTCAGCAGCAAAAAGGCAGCTTCAACGCAGAAAAAAGAGCTGATAGTCTGAGCCTGCAAAAGACTGCAGAAGTAAGAAGTGTAACGGCAAAAATATAAACATTAATGAGTGAACCAACTAGTGAGTAATAACTTTCTGTTTCAGAACAAAGAAGATGCAGAAAAATGTGCAAAGACGAAAGAATCAACGCTGCAACTAATCATTGAAGAAACGTGTCTTACAGAGAATAAACTGTCCAAACATGTTTACAGGAGTGCAAATGAGCAAATGATATATCTCATTAATATATCTTATTAAGTGGCACATCTCTGAGAAGGTAAATGAGCAGTGAAACCTCCCTGAAGGAAACTTTTGGTCCGTCTCCCATCACGAATCCTCCTGTGCCGCAGCTCGTGGACGTGATTTGTACATCCTAATCACCAGATGTGGATTTCTGAGCATGTTTCAGTCTCCGGCTGCCAAGTGGCTGAGTGTGGACTCTCTATCAGCCCACGATGCTGAGAGACCGCAGGATGGTCCCATCAGCCACTTAGCCAGCGCTGTAACCTAGCAACGTCATTCAGACTGCATAATTGAGTGTTATTACAAAGCATTTGGAGGGTTGACAAATGACAGTTTGAAATGTGTCCGCGGCCTCGACGCTCATTTTAACCGAAGGCACTCAAGTGGCCATTTTCTTACCTTCATTTGGAGAGAGCACATGGTCGAGTGCGTCCAAATTGATGATTTCAGATTGATCCGTGGGGGTTCGGGGGGGGGTGACCTAATCGTTTTCCCATGGCAGGGAGCTGTTGCTCTCACAGCTAAAGATGACCCTCCTTCACTTCACTGGAGTCCAGGAAGATTGATTTATTTTCATCTCCACCATAAATGTGCATTTTTACCCATATTATATATGGCATAATTACAAGCAGCCAGGTTGTAGTTCAGAGTCAGAGATATCAATACTTTTCGAGAGAAGTATCAGTCGTTTCCTCAAGTGACAAAAAAACTCAATATGTCGAGGCTCCAGTGACCTCTAGCTGTAGTAATTATGACTCTCTAAATGTGATGTTGTTCAGCCACAAAGCATCAGACTTTGACTTTAGGGACTGCTGTATCTGGAAATCTACATCGGTTCCTTTAAAACATGAGAATGATCATGAACCTGAACCTGAACGTCGTTTCTGAGCATAAAGCTGATTGAATCGTAACCATAGAAGTGTCAGATCAGCAGATGTTCTCACAAACATTTGAAAATGTTTTGAAAGTGATTTGGGAAGCAGAAATAATGCCGTCCTTATATGTTTCACTGTTGTGGCTAATTTATGTATACTTTCCATTAATCTTGTGTGACTTAGATTCATCACTTTATCACAAAAGCTTTCCAGTGTTGGTAGTTAGAGGTAGAAAGATCAGACTAGAGTTGAGTGGGTTCTACATTCTGTGTCTGAACCAGTTCAGTGCGAACAGAAAGGGAGCTGCTATACGGTTATTTTGTTTCTGTGTATTTCTGAGTATCTTCAGCATTACAGCAGGTACTGCTGGGTACTGCCTCGCTCTTTTTTTTAAGATACGCTCTACTGTGGCAGCCCGAAGGCACAGAGATGCAGCCTTCTTGTGTTTCAAAGGTCAACGATCTGATTCTCTGGCTCGGCTGGGAGAATCGGCGTATTCGAAGGAAGTGAAACCAAATCGCTCTCTCCTGCTTTTATACCAGCTGTTGTTGTTCCCTTGAGCTCCGAGTTTAGACCCTGCAGCTGCTCAGGTTTTTGTTATTTTTTTCAAATTATATTTAGTATATTATTACATGATTCTCTACAATCTGAAGCATCAAATGCTTTTTAGAAATATGTCTTTGGTGAAGAAGTGCTGCACACAGCATTAGAATGTGTCATTAACATGTAGGCCACGATATCAATAACAGTACATTTAATTATCATGTATAAGAGTGAAAGAGTCATACGTTTATTACTTTGGTAAAAGTGTAACTTGAGTAAAAGTCTCAAAGTATCTTATTAGATGTACTTTAGTCTCAAAGATGCTAGAAGTATGAAGTATCAGAAAATGTAAACAGTACCCGTACCTCAAAATTATACTTGAGTAAATGTAATTAGTTACTTTCTACCACGGCGTATTACAGAAGAACTTATCTGTGATATGGTTTTGGTGTAAATAGATTTTCATTTTACAACAGATATAACTCAGTTACTTTTACTCAGGCTTTACTAAGTCAAGCTGTACCACTGACCAAAAAGTCATTCTTGAGTAAAAGTAAAGATGTCTTGTTATATATTATATTAATTTGGTAAAACTGAATGTCCTCCATTTGTATACTGCTTGAGTAAAACTCTTAAAGGTCTGATAATAAATGTATATGATCAGTCAACCGGTCATTGACTTGGCTGATCTGTTCTGCCCAAAAAATAAAAATAAAACTTTAACTTGTGCTTCTTTGGCTCTGCTGGGGCTTGTAATAACTGTAGTGGAGTAAAGAAATTAGGGTATTTGCCTCCAGTGTGCATCAGTTGTGTTGCACACTTATGTAATCATCTTTTCAAACATCACATTTTTGGATCATTAACATTCATGATGATTACATCCAGTCCGTGTGCAGACACTTGGTCCCTGCTGGCCACCGTACATACTGTGATTGTGAGTAAATTAATGTCTGTACCAGCAGGCAGTCTGCTGTAGTCGTTTTGAGCTTGCAGCGGCAGTACTTATACTTTTGACTTTAAGAGCAAAACATTTTTTAAACCAAGTGGAGCTCTCTGGCAGAGTTATTGGCCTCTCCACTGTACACTGTAATAGAAGAGACTCGTGACGCCCACTCTGCCCTCTCTGCCCCGCCTCTGCAGTCTGGTCGCCGGCTTTGCAGCGACTCTGCCCATCAGAGCAGCACCGAGCTGTTCATCACCACGCACCGAGGCACGAACTGTACTCTGCAGCACTTCACATCTATTGTTGTAATTACTGTCACTTTCCAGCTCTTATTTTCTGAGCACTACACAGCGGTCCCTGCTTTTCTGGCGGTTTCTCTTTAGGCTTTGTTAGTGTGCATATTTATGTGATGTCAGGCAGAGCTGGGAGGTTAAGGTGTTTTGTTTCTGTGGTATACTCGAGACTAGAACGTGAAGTACTGAATATTTTGAGCATGTGGTGTTGCGTACCTTTGCAGGGTACAAGAGGGGCTGCAAATATGATGTGCTATGATATCAAGTAAGAGTACAAAATGTTTTATTATCCTCTCAACATATTGAGCTCTGGGCTGCATAAAATCATTGTGTTTTTACTTCACTTACTATTAATGATTGTGTCGACGCTACGTGTGTTTTTATTTTTACAGTTAACAAACGAAATATTAGTCGAGGACAGAAGAGAGCTCAGAGAGAATGTGGGGAATTGGAGGTTGTTGGAGGCTTTGAACATTAAAAAAACACATCATTTTCTACCTTGTCTTCTTTAACAGCTGCACAATGCAACAGAAATTTGAGAAGATTGGCTCCTAGCACATCACTGCAATCTTACAGCATCAATTCTGAAAGTGCCAATGCAAAAAGGTAACATTAGTTTTATTCTGGAAGACGTTTTGCCACACTTTGTTTGACTTGATATCCCTCTACCTATTGTCGACTCGTGACTCTGTGGCAAGTGCGTCTAAAAATAGTCTGTCTGCATTTCTGCAGTATTATACTCGAAAAGAGTGGATGCAAAGATGAGTATGGAGCAGAGCATTTTGAAGTCTACAGGAGGGCCTCTCTGCACCTCCTCTGCAGCTACAGTGCATCTTAAAATACCACAGTCAGAGCAGTTAAGGGGGGATGGATCTGCAATTATGAGAAGTCAACAGCTACCAACAGACATTTTGTTCAGATTCTCATGTGGACAACAAAGTAAGACATGCCATTTTTTTTCTATTTTCCTGACTCAAAGCTCGTCAGTCCCGAGTTTCCAAGCCCTCATTAAAACCTGCTCTCCCACATGAAGCCAGCTTCCCCACAAATGACTCGCCCAAACTGTGCATGGCCTTTTTCTAACCTTTATCTTTCCAGGGAAAGTCGAGTGAGCATGCCTGCTGTTATTCACTGGCCTGCTTCACATTCACATTTGGGAGCTGTCCAATTCTGCTGAACTGCATTAACTGTATGAACTGAGCAGCTGCAGTCAGCCGGTTGTGGAGCAGCAGCTCTGGGGTTTCATCATGAAAGTTGTCGAGGGATGGTTGGAGGGAGGGAAAGAGCAGTTACTCATTCATTTTCCCAGCCGCTGATCTTCTCAGTCCGAAGCCACCGGCTGTTCCCTGTAGGCTACCGCTGCCCTATCATAATGGTATGACAAATGGGGCAACGAAAATCTTAGAAGTTCATTGACCATCCTCACAGTTATCAGTGCTCTGCATGCTGCATGGGAGCACAGTTCAGCTGAACAAATTATGCATTACAGATGAATTAGATGCTAAAATCTTCACCATGTTTTTTAAATTTGGAAACTATCAACTGATTTTTCTCTTCCCGTTAGCATAGCCTCTCCTCAGAGAGCTGTTTGCTCCGAGCTATTAGCTGTAACAGCTTCAGCAGAGACACGAGGAGAAGGAACACAGAAACTACTGACTCAGATAGCTGCACACAAAGATGAAGACACGGGAAACAAACGTATATATTTAAACAAAACACAGACAAGGCCATTTTATGGACATTAGAGAGAAGCAAAGGAGGAACAGCACTGAGAAAATCAGTTTAGATGGTGTCCTTGTGTTTAAGAGTTGGACTGACAGCAACCCAGCCGACAGAATAAATGCTGTGTACATGTACATCTGCAAACCACTGATATGCTGAAACTTATATTTATTTATGCTGCAAATTTAGTTTTCTTAATGTTAAAGCAACATTATTTAACCTTTTCACCTTAAAATAACAGCTTCAAGATCATTTTGACGGCACAGTGTCTTGTAGTAGGGTGAATGGTGTCAGTTTAACACGCATGTTTACTTCAACGCACAAGTTTTCAAGACGTAATGAGTTTTGTTTGTAGTGAGCACCGACATTACGCCTGACAAGTTGTTACAGACCTGGAGTTTGTAGTTACGACAGTGATGTTGCACTCTGGTTAGGTATAGGCATGAAAACCACATGGTTAGGAAAACGTCATGTTAGGTTTGAGATACCTGGCTCGGTCGAAACAAACAAGGCTGGAAAATGTCCAGACAATGTCCGTTTGAAGTCACAACTTATTTAGTTTTTGTTATTCTACAATACCCGCTCACAACAACTAAAGTATGGTGAAGGTTTTTGTAGTTTTAGAAAGATTACAGCGTGAGTCGTAGTATGTTTTACTTCATTAACATTTAACTGAAACCCCTAAACTTAACCAAACTCCTAATGTTGAGTAATTCAAGCCGCCATCTGGAAGAAATGTTTTTTAACTACCATAAACTTCAAGACGCATGTGGCAAAACAAATGAACCCAATCTAATCATCATCTTGAGGAGTTTCAGACCTCTGCGTTGGCTGTGAATCTGCAGAATAATCCGTGAAAAAGGAAAAAGAAAACAGTGGCAGTGAGTGAGAGAGAAGTGTGATAGAGGATGGAAAGAGAGAGTTGAACACTGGTATTAGTGGTGCAGTCGGACCAGAGGGTTAACCGCCTGGTTTCCCTCTCAGCGCCTCCTTCCTACTTCCTCCTCTCTGCTGTGTTTTTTTGTTTCATATCAGTTTCCTCGCACACTCAGGTTCTTTCAGTTCAACGTGCTGCGCTGGCAGAAAAGTGGAGAACCGAAGCTGCGAGATAACAGATCGACATTTCCTCGACCCTCTCCCTCTCCCTTCCCCCTCTCTCTTCCTGTGTCTGTTGGACTCTCAGTAGAGGTGGGGGAGAGGAGGAAGAGAGGAAACGTTTTATTTTTATTCTCTCCTTCTTCTCAATTCTGCCCCAGGGCAAGAATAACCTGACCAGCTTTATCCTTCACCTCTCTGTCTCGTTCTCTCTCTCCCCCTCTCCCTCTCCCTCTCCCCCTCACACACTCTAAGGATTATGGGTCCAGGGAGAGATCAGCCTCTGTCAGAACCAGGAAATGAATCTATTGATTCTCCCTCCTTTAATATTCTCTTCTGCTCCTCTTTCTCTTTCTGTCCTGAACCAGGAATTGTGTGTGTGTGTGTGTGTGTCTGTGTGAGAGTCCATGTCCGCATGCAATAAAGCACAGTGTGAGAAAGTGTGCGTGTGTGTGTGCTGGCTTTCTAATTACCATCCTGCCTGGCTCTCGAAGGAGAGATTAAAGAAGCGAGAGAGGCAGAATAGAAAACTAGAAAGGCAGTGATGGAGGAGGGATGGATTGATGCGGCGCCGTGAATAAGAGAGGACTCAGCTGATGCAGAGATACGTGGACGGAAGTGAGGATGGAAGAAGGAAAGCGCCAGCTGATCATATTCTGCTGAGATGATGAGGCATCAGCTTTCCTCTCCTTACTACTCCTACCTCCATTTTTCTATTTTTCGGGACTTTTAAAAAGTCACTGTAATGTCATCTTCCTTCCCTTTTTTTCTTCCCTCACTCCAGCATATTACCTCTGTATGCAGTCATCCCTCCCTCCCGCCCTCCCTCGTCTTTTCTCTGCTCTCCCTCCATCAGCCAAATGTCACTTTGTCCCGCCGGGTCTCCAGTTTGGAAACATGCAGTACAGGAGATGACAGCGGGGCTTTTAGGCTGAGATCAAATCAAAAGGTTTTCTCTCCTGCTCAGACTCGCTGCTCTCAGTGTCTGAGCTGCAGACAGCAGGAGGTCAAATGTTGCATCATCTTCTTCGCTACATAAAAGTTAAAACAAAGTTAGAAATTTAAGTTTTCATGTCTGAATTCAATGTCCGATGTCTGCTAGTTTTTGTGGCTCCGTAAAAGAAAGTCTCTGGAAAGTTTAGTTCTCAGACTCACCAACAGCTCGTAGTGTTCACTCGTCCACCTCTTCAGTTTTATGACCTCTAACTCTACGATCAATGACAGAAGCAATTCCTATTGGCCTCGGCTTTGGGATTAATGCTCATGTTAAATGTAACATTGACACACCGCAAAGGGCTGCAGGTCGGACTCGAACCCTGGGCCGCTGTAGCTGTAATTTGGTGATTCTACAATAAAAACGAGCTCCACCTCGACCAAATACAACAGTAAAATCCTGCTTTTAAAGAAATAAATAGTAGTGAACTGTCACACTTGGAACAGAGCAGTTTTATGGTGCTGTGTTTATAATTTTACTCAAGTGAAGGATCTGAATACTTCCTTCACCACTGAGTATAAATAAAAAAAGAAAAGAACCGACTAATTTCATTTTTTGTTTGTTTCACATTTGAATAAATACACAAGAAATAAGACAAAGTATAATTTAAGATGAGACTCAAATGAGTTTGCTACCTAGCCTGAGGCTACATGTGTTTAACAAGCATTTTTTTTTTATGCTAACTGTAAGCATTTTATTTTTACTTTGGCCTTTTATTACGAGGAGATTCGGCCCTGAGAAGCTGACGATAATGAGAAGAATACAAACCCTCTGATGATTTAGACAACACGACCTTTCCTCTGGTGCCATCATTAGGGCAAACCCAATAACTTCAGTCGGTACATAATCAGCAGAATGAACATATCTCTGCACAAGTCATTCATTCACTCCCCGACACGGCCGTAATACAGCGGACCAGTTTCTATATCTGACACCATTATCTCCTGACCTCACTCACCTGCCTCGGCTGTTCACTCACCTGCTCTTTATCAAATGCAGCAGCGGCCATGACACTAACGGTGCCTCCTGAACACACCCATGCCTGCATGTGTGTAATAAGTTCCCGCAGCTGAGCCAACCTGAGGCCACGCTGACCTTTCCCCACTAATGATGCCCTCTCTCTCTTCTCTGCCAGCTGTCGCTCGTTTTATCTTTCAATCACCGTCTCTTCGTCTCGCTCACTTTTTTCTCTGCTTGTCATGACTTTTAATCTCTCTCTCTGTGTTTCCACCCGAGTCCCGAGCAAGTTCAATTTAAACTTTTAAAGTTTAGCTCAAATTAAATCTGAAAAAAGGCGAGTTATTTTCATTCAGTAGAGTTTAAGTGAACTGGTTGTGTTTGTAGACGCCAAAAAAAGACAAACACAAGATTTTTATTTTACACATTTGTGGTTTATCGGCTTCGTCCCTTTCTTGGTTCTGTTATGAAGGTAAAAATAAGGCCTCTTAAGTTTATCTGTGGTAAAGTAAACATGACATCAACTCCTTTTTTGCATCTTTGCATCATTCTGGATATCTGTTTTTATGACTGTGCATAAAAATTGTAATATTTTCTTTCTTTCTCCACTAATCAGTTTCACCCTGAGGCCAGACTACCCGGCTTTTTCCTTAGAAAGGTCTGTCAACAGCCTTTATTGGAACCAGTTTACAACAAAACAAATTAGACCGTATTTAGCCATGCAGATAGTTTTGGTTCAATAGGCTGAGTTTGTATAAGATGTCAGCATCTGAAACTTCTGCTTCCCCCTCAACAGTGGACATGAATAGAGTTTAATTTATGCTCCTTAGACTATCGGAAGAAAAAACTCAACAGCAACGCGTCTTTAACTCAACAGTTTTTACTTTTTCTTCAATAGAAAGTAGTAGGAGGAAAACTGACGACGGTTGCATTTGTAGTGAGGATATTGTTTCTGGAAAAACACTGTTGTTGAGTTTTTCAATGCAGTGAATCTATTAATTCACCTCCTTTGTGTTGAGGCTGATGTAAAACATCACAGCAGCAGAGATCTGAAAAGCTCAGCAGATAAAGACTAACTTGTCTGCATGTCTAACCATGACGGGAGTAGTTTTTAGACTGTATGTATATCTCAGGTACGTATAGCACATGTATATGCACACTGATCCATCTATTGTGTATAGTGTTTCTATTCTACTTTATCTTTTATTTTTTAGGACATTTCTATTCTTGCACTGCTACTATTTTCCCTTGTACTGCTGTGTCAAGTTGAGTTTCACCTCTGGGGGATCAACAAAGGTTGAGTTGTTTTTGTGGTTTTTATCCCTTTTCTGATTCTTGAGTTTGAGCTGACGATGACTGTTATTTTTTTGTTTAGCTGTGCCTGTTTTCATTCGCACCATCTGTGTGACACCAAACACACATTTCTGTGTGTTGGGTTGTAAATGAGCCATGATATTAAACATGTGCCCGGACAGGTTTTGTGCTATTTTTTTTGCTATTTTTTCTTCATCTACACAAGGATGCTTGTTGTTCCTCCTTGTCTTCCTCATTTATTTTCCTCCTCCTCCTCTCCTGCACTCCATCCACTCTCAATTTCTCTCATCTCTGTTTTTTTCTCTCCTTTGCTCTGTGTCTTTCCTTATTGATATTCAATGGATGAGAGACGATGAAACTGAGGATATGCAGAGATACTCTCACCCTGACCTTGTGTAGGCTGTGAAGGGAATAATCCATGTATCTTTTATATCTTTAGTGTCACTTGTTATCTCCAAAGTCACATTTTCAGGAATTTGAAACAAATCAAAAAGCAAAATAAAAATTAGAAAATAGAATGAAAGATAGTTCTGTTGCTGCTGTAGTTCTGATTTTGATTTATTTGATAATTAATTACCAAGTTTGGTTTAATCTCAGTGTAATATTAGGGCTGCAATGATTAATCGAATAGTTGTCTTAATAATAATCTTTTGATTTCAGCTTCTTAAATGTGAATATTTGCGGGTTTCTTTACTTGTCTGTGACAGTAAACTGAGCATCTTTGGGTTGAGGACGAAACAAGACATTTGAGGACGTCATCTTGCGTCTTGGGAAACACCGATTTTCACCATTTTCTGACGTTTTATAGACCAAACATCTACATGATTAATCGAGAAAATGAGTCCTGAATAGAGTGCTTGAAAAACCTTGTCAGGTATCATATTTGGTCATTAATATTTGGTTCTTGTGCTGGATTATTGTTCAGCTTTCACTCTGCTTCAGCTCAGTGTCTCAGTTGCTTGACAGCCGGCCAGGTGCCTCCCTCAGGTTCAGTACTAATTGTATAGCTCTGACTCACTGCTGTCAATTACACACTCGGCTTGATGGCCCGCTCTCACCCCCTGTAGGGTTTTATATTGGTACACCTTTATTCAAAAAGCCGGTCTTGGCGTGCTCCATTTGTGTGGAAAAACACTGGACAGTTTACAGGACATTGTTTCTGTCAATGCAGATTTAGGATGCCACACATTTATCTTTTAAATACCTGTGTGGCTGTTTTTAAAACATGCTGTGCTTCTTTAACTGTGGTTAATCTTGACCAAGCCTCCACTGAAAAGGAGATTGTTAAATCAAGACCATACCAGTGTTTTTCTTTTCATGTTTCAGGCCATCTACTACTAACATCACTGTCATCATGTGACGCTTTCATGTTATTTCTATAGTTCCAGATCCAAGATCATATTTTGACTTACCTGATGTTTGTCGCCAAAAAGACGGCTTGTAAATGTCACAAAGGTTTCTAAAGTTACCCAGCTGAGGTGATGTCTAGTGACTCAGTGATATGGCACTACTATCTTAAACATGCATGTGATGTTTGCAGACGTAGTGGCTAAAATTTTCCATGGAAAAAATACATTTTTCAACAGATTTAACCAGATTGGCCTGCTGAGTCCACAGGGACTAGAAATCGTCTTTGTGGCTCGGTTGTTACTGAAGGTCGGTCTTACTTGCTGGAGTAGTAAACTAGGTTTCATTATACGGGAGTCTACTGATATGACTCATGGTTATCCAGTTTTTAGTCACACCCTACACATCATCTCTTGGATGCGCCTACCTGCTGGACAACATCATAAATGACTCATATGAACGTCTTCTGATTCGCCATTGCTGTGGTTATAGTTTAGCACAGAATGTACAGTACAGCCAACACAGGATGCAAACCTGTGACCTTTCCTCTAAAGAAAATAAAAGATATGTGCTGGTGTTTCCAGCAGCAGGTTGAACTACATATCTCTCAGCTGAGGACTGTGTCATTTTAATAATGGAGCATAAAATGAATGGAAGCTTACAGCCATTTCATACATACAGAACGTGAACACAGAGCGGTCTGTGCGAAATGTAACCCGAGTGATGGCTTGGATTTAGTGTCGTGCCTCGTATGAAATCCTGAGTGGCTCTGTTTTATATGGCTGTGGCCTCTACATTATTCACAAAGCTGTCACGAACAGACAGAGGGGCAACACTCGAGGTTATGCTTCTCTCTAAATCCTATATGTCACCCAGTGTATTTCATTTCATTATGAGCATTGCATTATTCAAAACCTCAAGTGATACACACTGCAGTGCTGACATAGTTAAACTGCAATTATCTTGGATCTTTACTGATTTTCATTATGCAAGATTAAAGCTTGTTCCTTGCCCACGGCAAGGGTAATATAGAGTTTACAGCTATAGTAGTGAAGAACAACCTTCACTGGTTGTACATTACTGTAGCTATTCATTCCATTTGTGTGCATCATAACTTGGCATTCTTCAAAATACACTGAGAAGCCGGATTCAGACAAAGACCTAACGTTTCTTTGTCAGTCCTATATAAGCTGATGTTCAATAAATGGTTAGCATTCCTTAATGTCTGTTTTTAATTATAAAAAATAATTGCATAGGGAGAAGAAAATTGGAATTTAAAGATATGTACTTTCTATATTTATATATATTTTGTACATTTCATGAAACAAACATTAAGCACATTCAGCAGTGTGTCTCCACACAGTGTCACTCAAATCTTAATCTACAGATAAACCTAACGGGCACTGGGAGAATAACTCATTCACAGCTTAATTCATGTTTTCTAAATTGGATGAAGGTAGGGGCAAAACCTTGTGTAATGCAGTGAAGGTTCCTGACTGAAAACTAGAACACTAAAAAAGTAAAGTAGTAAGAGAATTAAGTCATAATATTTTGAGAAAAAAGTCGTAATATCATCGGCATAGAGTCTAAAATAGATATTACGATAATAAAGTCGTAATGTTAAAAAAAAACCTTAACCGTAACTTATATAACCACATACAAACATTAACAGACAAATATGCACACATTGAGACAAGCCTACATATGCCCTATCACCAAAAAAAGGTCCAATACATGTGTATTCATTGTAGCAGCAATGGGCTGGATACGAGAAAATCATCAGTAAGATGGCATGAAATATCCCAGAGTCAGTCCCCTTACATGATCGACAAATACAGACCATATTTTAGTGAATTTGTCATAAGATCCATTCAAAGTATGTCTTATTTTCTCAAGCTGTAGCAATGACAGCGCCTCCTGTATTCACCTCTTGAAAGGTGGTTGTTTGTCAGATTTCTAATTCATAAGCATCAGTCTGCGTTCTGTGCGACTACTGAATGCTCAGATGTAATTTTATAATCAAAATATTATCCTGTCGACTGGGCTGCTGTAAAGCGAGTCACGGATGGATCTGTCCTTGAAGTTGCTCTCTCTGTATTTTCTTCAGCTCGCCTTAACGTTGACTTAGTGACGACTTCTGGCCTTTGAGCCGCTCAGAGAGTCGACTGGCCGACCCTCAACAGTGTTGTTCTTTTAGCTGTATAAAGTTGTGCATGGATGCCTCAGGCTGAAACATGACATACCTCTAGCAACAGCAAGGCCACAGGCAATAATGCTGTGTTTGTGTGTGTGTTAAAGAGAGAGAGCCTTTGGCGTTCGTTCAACCATTAGTCTGAAGCAGAACGCCGCAGCACTTATAGACCAGACCTCAATAATAGAGCGAGCAGCCTCTCTCTAGTACACACATGAACACAAACACACACTCCTGCAGTCGTACACATCGTCACACACTCACACCGAGGCACTTTACACACACAGTATCTCTCTATCTTTTTCCTTTTACCCCCTCACCATGTTTCCCTCACACACACACACACACACACACACACACACACACACACACACACACACACACACACACACACACACACACACACACACACACACACACACACAAAATGCCCAGCGGGTCAGGCTTGGCTTTATAATTCCATTCCTTGTCTGGTCACCTCCGCTCCACTGTTGATAAATAGGCACTGCTCTGCACCGGCTGACACCTGAATAATATATAGGACACACACACACACACACACAGAGGACACACACAGACCCACAGGTACACAAAGACAAAGGACGTGCACATACACGCACTGTATAGAGAGAATACAGTTGTAAACAGAGGTACCAACACGAATACACAAACACAAACGCTCTCTCACTCTTTCTGTCGCTCAAATTGAGCTGCCGTCATCGTGACTGAGTACAGTACTGCCCAAAACAATGTTGCAAGGTCGACAATTTTTTAAAGCGCCATTAACATTATAAAGTTGATACGGCAACAGAAATGTGGTTTATTTGCAGTATCCTGAATCTCTATTTAACTATAGTTAAATCATAGTTGCCTGACGCAGATTTTCAGAAAAGCAACATTTTTTAAAACCTAAATGCACAGTTGGTCCAATATTGTTGGCATTTGGTTTGTTTGAACACATCCTCATACCTTAATGACTGAATATGTCAACTGACAGCCTCTCCCAAAGCGAAATATACATCACTGTTCCCAAAACAACATTACCATTGCGGCAGAACAGTGACACACTGACCGGACCTTTGTCGTAGAGTCGCAGTTAGGTTAAGTTTACCTTTCACTCTTTATACTACTTCTCCTCACTTCCTCCTATGCAGATGTAAAAAATCACAATAGCCACTTGAGGTCACCTGACAACAAATGTAAATATTGGTAATAAAAAGCTACTTTCATTTTCAACCTATATGGTCGTTTTCTGGCTTGAATGTTTGGTCTCCACTTCCGTCACCAGCTAGTCTCTCAGTGTACGTCTGCTGCTCGGTGCTGGACAGAAGTGTACGGCGTCTTTATTACAGTTAGTTTGATGAAAACACTGAGACCAAACCAGACAGTCAATGTGCTGTAAAAACCAAATCTATGAGCTGACAGGCTGAAAAGCTGCAGGGCTGATGATCACTCTCTGTGGATGTGTCACTACAAGTTACATTTTTCACATCACACAGTATCAGTTGAGTCGATGGTAATAAAATCATACGGTAGCTGTATGGTAGGCACATTTCTGCATAGTGTACTGTGATACTATGATGAAAAACTAATGTCTTCTTAGAACATGCTAAACAGAGGGTGTGTGTCCTCACTGTATCTCCGGCTGTATTTGTGTGTGGGTGTAACATGGTGGATGAGTCGGTCCAGTGTTCGCAGTAATCTCGGTGTTTCAGAGGTTGGCCTAGTTCACAGCTCCCATGTTTCTCTGCTCAATTATTATTCCATCGATAACATCTCCTTCTCTCTCTCTTTGCAGCCCAGAATACTCCGTCTTTGTTCTTCTTTTTTTCTCATCTCCTCTTTTACAAGCTGTTCTCTCGTCCTTCCTCCGTCATTATCTGTTCTCAAATTAGTTTAAGGAATCAGAGGCTCTCGATCATCTTAAGGGGTGGCGCGGTTAAAAATCCTTTCCTGCTGTTTTTTTTGGGGTTTGAAGCAGCCACTGCAGGTCCACACAGCAGATTTGTTTCAGAAGTTTAAAAAGGTAAAACCTCAACATCCTGTAGTGAAGAGAGTGAAACCACTGGGATAAAGCAATTATCTTCTGCACCACTCTGAAAGTGTCTGTTAAGCAAATTAGATCTAGTTACGGTCGGTTCGATACCATGAATATGTGCAACAGTGAAGCTCATTGATGTGTTTCTAATAGTTTTTTGACGACAATGGGTGAGAAGAGATAAATTAGCCTTTTGATACACACACAATACTTATTAGAAGGATCAAGTCAGGGTTGATTTCAGGCTTTTTATGAAATTTTACGATAATAAGAACATTTCTTCTACTCCCATTTCCCTGCATAGCAACTATCTGAATAATTTAAATATATAGGTAGCCAGCGGTGTGTGAACAGCCGAGAGGGTAGCTGCCTTTTTCCGGTTGAAGTTAATGTTGTTGTGTTTTCTGCTTTGTGGTTTTGGTTTCCGTTTTAAAGATGTGATTTCAGATTTGTGGTTGTGTTTTCTCTCTTATGTCGATTTGATTTGCTCTTTGCGGTTGTGATTTCCACTTCAGGGCCACCGTAGGCTCTGACTCAAAACTGAAAATGTTTTAAAGTTTGGATATTCTCATGTGAGCAGCGTTCCCTATTGATCTCTGCTTATGTCTCAGTTTCCCCTCTTGTTTCTGTTATTTCTTCCTGTGTTGTGTCTCGTCTTCCTCTTTCTCTGCGTCCTCCACTGCAACATTTCTTTACTTTCACGCCCTCACCTCCCTCTCCATCTTTTTTTCTTTCCTGTCTCAACTTGTCTCCTCCCTCTCATCCCTTCTGCTCTGAGTCTTCTTTGTCCGTTTTCTCTTTTCACCATATTCTTCTTTCTTCTTTCCGTCTTTCATTTTCACCACCTCTCTGTCTTTAATCTCACTCTACCTTGTACCCTTTGATTTTCAAGTTGGAAATTGAAATTGCTACTTCCCTCTCCATCCCCTCCTCTCTTTTGCACTGTCTGTCTTTTCCTCTGTGTGTATATTCTCTCCACTTCAATTTTCTACTTCAACCTTAATCTTTTGTATTATAGGAAAACCCATCTGCTCTGCTCTTTACCCGAACATTGTGTTAGATCCCTACCGCTGTTTCTCTCCTGGAACAACTGGAGCAGAACTCATTACAACCAGCAAAGCTGCAATATCACAATAACACGTATGCACGAGGACTTGATGAGATAGAGACGAGTCGAGACAGAAAGATTAGGGCCAGGTCTTCACTTTTCAGCTGCGCAGTTAGTTTAAAGGTTAATGACAAAAAAATGTAATATCTAACCATGCAGATTATATTATTGAATGAAATAAGCGCACATTTTCATACATTGGATGACACTAGGTTCAAAATTCTTGTCTCGTGCTGTTGACATATTAGAGTCTGAGGTTTCTACAGAGGGGAGTTTGGATATCTCTTTGTGTCGCTCCATAAATCAGACTATTATACTACTAAATACTGTCAAGAGCCATGAAAGAATCAATTTTTCTTCATGCCTTAATGAATAAAACATTGTATAAATGAGGCTATGAATGATATAAAAACAAACTACTCTGTGAAAACCTTCAGAATATAGATAGGAAAGTTTGGTGTATGTCAGTGCTGCTGAAGTGGAGATTTGAGTCTGAGAAATGCTAATTTTGAGAAAAAAGCTCTTTTATATATATGTATTGGAAAATTCCCAAAATTTTTTAGACCAAAACTGGTGATTAGGGTAAAAGTTTTACCGATATCAACATGAAACATCTGCAGATTCTTTACATACATTAAGGTGAAGTGAAGTTTTCTGATATTTTATGTCTAAATACACAAACGAGGCTGTTTAATTAAAAATGCACTCGGGTATTGGCACTTCAGACCCAGTTAACCGTACAAGGAGAACACATGTTAATAATGGTGAACATGTGCTGGCACTGGACTGGTGAGCATGTGCCCTTCACTCAGTGATGGAAATGACTTCATCTGTTGCTGCTACATGATCAGACCAGCTGTTGTTTGTGCCACAGCCTCTGTCTCTGTAGATGTTTATGAGTGCAGTCTGAATTCATCTCAGCAGACCTACAGATTGTTCTGTGCCGTCCCTCCTCCTCCACACAGACACAGTGAACATCTACCTGCCATAATGAGCACAGCTGATCCCCAACACATGACACAACTGTCTGATCATCATCGTGTCGTTTGTGCTGTGAAACATTTAAGAAATAACCAGGGCCGACTAGTGTAACAATATTTAATGAGTCAGTAATGAATCAATCAACCTAAGACATACCATGCCATGTTGAGAGGGTCCTATTTGATTCACCAAGGACTTGATATGACTTCAACACCTTGAATATTAAATTATTAGGCCACTGAAAGTGTATTTTAATAGTTACATTCACAGGCTTGAAAGACTGGAACACTGACTTCCAATTAGACTCTGAAGACTTCTGACTTTTATTGGACTCTCCCCAAGAGACTTAAAAATAGCTCTGAAATATATATATATATATATTTATAGGACAAACTGGCAAATGAGGCAAACCCTAAAAAAACCTAATAGTTTCTGTGCCCAGAGTTCCAGATTTAACTCTCTGAAGCTGAATTGTGAGCGCAGGGTGCTGAGACTGTCCGAGTCATGAGATTGAATCCCGACAGACGGTAACAGTGAAAACATGCTCTAATAGTTTACAAATAGACATAATAGTTTTGTAAAATAACTTTCCAGCATCTTTTCTCAGTTATTGGATGAGGGAGAAATACTTGGTGACAGAAAGAAGTCTATTTGTGCAGAATTCAGAGGCTTCATTCTGTCCAGTTCGACAAACGGCAGCAAACCTCTTTCCTGTCGCTCTCAATGTCCTCCTCAAGAAGATCTGTGAGAGAAAAATTAAATAGATTTTTGCTCCTTTGTAGCCCAGTGGTTAAACTCATCGTCTGTGGCTACTGTGTCATGGGGCATTTGGGACATAAGAATCTTTCTTCAGGACAAAATCATGAGACCAAAGTTTTGTCTAGTTGATCTCTCCTCGGCAGCGTATGAATGTTGTACGTCTCCACAACCTGAACCTCTGTCGTCCTACTAATATACAAATGAGCACAATGTAAAATAACACGTCTTTGTCTCTGTCTCCCGTCTTCCTCTCATTCAGGATGATCCCAGCCAACCACAAGTACTTCCTGCTGAGTGACCTCGCATCGTCGCGAGACTACGAGCTGTGTGTTTTGGCCGTCTACGATGACGGCATCACCGCCCTGACGGGCACCAAGCTGGTGGGCTGCGTGTCCTTCAGCACGGAGACGGAGTACGGACGCTGCCACTCGATACGAGACCAGGTCAGTGTGTTAAAGTTTACCCGTATCAGCCTGACGACATACAGAGCTGAACAGTCCTTTATCTCACAGGTCCCAGAGTTTCTTGACTTCTTAAAAGGAGTAATCCGGTTCTAATTATCAGGGAAACAGCGGCAACATTTTAATTAACAAATTCCTATTCTTTTGTTCCACAGCCTGAAGAGTCTTCTTGTACGAACACATGTCCCTCGTCTCGGCTATCGATTGAGGCCTTGCTCCTTGCCTTAATTTTTCCTTTGATCTGCAAGCTGACTTTGCTTGGAACCGTGTAGAAGTCACTGCTTCAGTTATGAGATTGAATAAATTGATCTGAAATTGATTAGAATTGATCCAAGTTAACCTGTGCCGTCCGTGCGAGGCCACCTAAAACCACAGTTCTCGGCATTAAATTAATGTGTACAGACAAACATCGGTTGTAATAATCAAAACTTAAGATGTTTTAATGTTGCTTGGTTGTCCACTGAGTGATTAATGCAATACTTAACTTTATATTCTTGACTGCATATACCTTGGATTGCATGTGAATGAAACTTTTGCTGACTTTCGTGACTGTGCTGCTTAATATGAAATTAATGTGGACAGATTCTGCGTTGTAACCAGACCTGTGAGTTAAAGAGTTTTTCCAGCGCCGCCGTGTGTTAATGTTTTGTGTACAGATCCTGCGTTTGACCAGGTCTGTGATTTATTTGCATGCATAAAGTGTCGCTGTACGCTTACAAAATAGCTAGTTTTGATGAATCCTAAGCTGTTGCGCCGTGCCAAAGCCTAAAAGAATCATCTAAAAGTTAATATTTGCTGCGATGTTCCAGAGATATTTGTAACTTGCTCAGACCCTCGTGTTGTTCTGATTTAGATTGGCTACCTAAACAGAAAACAGCTGTGTAGTTCTTCCCCGTGTAGTATCAAGATTGGTTGCTATGGCAACAATCTGGCTCAAAAGACAGTATATTTGACTGTGTAATGAGGGCAGTTCAAATTGTGAAAACACAAGTAAATGAATGCAATGCTAGTTGCTGGTTGAATGTTTTCTGAAGTGCTGGAAAAAAGTGTTTGTGCTAAAAATGAAAGTAGCAGGATTCGCTGCGTGTGACCAGTGAACTCAACTGCTGTAACTTTGTTCTGCTGAGAAGTTAATCCTTCAGAGCCCAAACCCTCACTGAGCCAAACTTTGATAAACAGCGGAGCTAAAAGCCCCTCCTCTAGACTCCTCTTCCTGTAGCCTTGTTAAAATTACCTGCCCCCTCTAACTCCGTAAGTTTAGTGAACCCCTCAGACAATCTAGATTCAGTAATATTGGATCTTACCACAAAGTTGCTACCAGGTTATGCAGAGGAAATTCAGAAAAGCGACCCTAGTGAGCTACATGGGATAATGGGATAATGTCCCATGTTGTCGCTCGAGCTCAGGCAACAGCCAACGCTCCTGCCAACTCTTCGGAACCGACAGGTTCCGGTCCTGGCTTGAAACACTTGTATGACGCACGCACTTCCCTGCGCATTGTCGAGGGGCTCCTCGTACTTGTCTCCGATGCTCTCACTTCCCTTGCATTCATGGTGCCTCAGAGCCACGGGGGGGTGATGCTAATGCAGGCCCATAACTCTCCATGCGCAGAACATAGAGGAGCCAAAGCAACATACCAGGCACTCCAACAAGTAGTCTATTGGACACACATGCAGAAAGATGTAGCAGACTACATCAAAGACTGCTTGATTTGCCGCCAGTCCCAACTGTCGAACCTGCTTCACAGAGCTCCCTTCCCACGATGGAGCCGCAGAGCCTACTACGGCCAAAAAGTGTCCCATGACAAACTCCAAGTGGGGGACAAGGTGTGGTACTACACCTCTGCTCCCCTGACTAGAAAGGACAACCAAAGACACCAGAAGGCTTGCCCGCAAGCTTCGGCCCCACTGAGCTCTCACCCGTTATGTACCAGATCAAAGTGAACAAAGGCCAGAAAGAGCAGACGCTTAAATGGGTGCATCGCAACCAGATGAAACCACACAAGAACCCCATTGGACTTGACGGGGACGCAAAACGTCTCTGTTAGGTCATAAATAAGGATAAAACCGTTAAAGCACCTAAGTGCCAATTGCGAGTAGAAAAAAAAAAATTCAACAAAACTTGCTGACGTTTGTGTCATTTACAAGTTAACTTGAGAAACAGGTGTTGTAAATCAACCTACTAACTCAACCTGCTAAACAAAATACAGTTATTTGACTCACACAAACTAATTGGTTCCAAGTGGGGGTTAATCTAATACGATTGCCCCTTTGGTCCAAAGTGTACATTAAATTGATAGAGTAGAATCAAAACCAAACTCTGGGATTGTTCTTGAGGAACCCACCCAGACTGTTGATCACCAGCTGTTGTCTACACACACAGAAAGTGTTTGTCAGGCTGACAGACATGACTCACGGGTTGCAGCAGTTGCAGAAGTTCACTATCACTCAATGAACTGAGTGGGTTTAGTTGCAGACCTAAACAATTCATTGGTGGACTGCTGATAGAGCTACTGTTGTAAGATGTTTTTTGTTTCATCTTGGACTCTCGACAGTCCATGCTGTCAGTTTATTCACAGTCAAGTCGCCATATACTTGAATTACAGGCTGAAATCCCAGACATCAGAGCACAAATCAGCCTACAACAGCAGGAGCTACTAACATAAGCCAATCATTGAAGAGCATCATTTTAGTGGTCAATACCCACCAGTGAAGCTCTGAACAAAACCATTTCTATAATCAGAATTACAATCAGAAATACTTTAGTGATCCCTGAAGGGATATTGCTTGCGTTACAGCTGCTCCCATTCAGTCTTAGAGAATAAGTAGAAAATAAAAACTATATGTACGCAAGAATAATACAAATAGAATAAAAATATAAGAAATGTACATCTATATGTACAGTGTAATAAATAATTACATAAGTAAACATTCTCCTTTCGGTAATCTCGGTTGATTGTGCTCACACACAACTGGTCAGTTTGTTAATGACAGGTACGCTGAGGGACGTTGGATCCATGAATAAGATTCCTCTGCATCTTATCCCGCTGTTTCTGGTGCAGGACATTTTATCCACCATCACCAGAGAACGTTATCCTACACGTTGAAAAATTAGCTCTCTATCATTTGGATCCAAACCAATGTGAAAGCGAAATCAAGATATCTAAATTTTTCAAGAAACACACACTCGAGTTAGAGCAAAACACTCTTACTCAAGTGCAGTGACCAGTTAGTGATAAACGACTCCCGATCCCTTTAACCCTATAAGACTAGAACCTCCTACTAACCATTAGAAGGAGTTAGTATTATCAGTATTGTTTTTTCCTCCTCATTCTTTCTTTATTATACGATTAGACCTTAGCACATGCCAAAGAAAGACACCAACTCTGATCATAAAGTGTGCCACCTGTGCTCCTCGATGATGAACGGCATGACCTCATCGATCCGAAGTTCCCGCTACCACGGTCATTCAGATCGGAGTGGGGGATATGTAGGAACACATGTCCCTCGTCTCGGCTATCGATTGAGGCCTTGCTCCTTGCCTTAATTTTTCCTTCAATCTGCAAGCTGACTGTGTTTTCAACTAAAAGACGCCTTGCAGTCTCTCCCACCTCCATCTGGCAAGGAGAACTTTATTTTCTTTTGTAATCAAGCCGTCAAATAGACGATTCTCAGAAGATCCACACTTATCTCCGGAGACAGTTACACGCTTTCCTTTCCAGGTCGAGCTAGGTTCAGTGATCACCATTGAATCCACGCTCTCCAAACATCAGAGGACCAGAGGACTTCCTTGTGACAATTATATTATAATTGAATGTCTTTGCAATTGTAAATGATAAATGTTTGATTATTACAGTAAATGTCTCTAATATGCTCTGTTTAATAGGTATTAGGCTAGAACTAAAAGAAATGTGTAGAAGTGATTATTTCTACTGTATAATCAAGTGTGTTTAGATGTTTTGATTTTCTTTTTGAATGTTAAATGATTACGTGTCCACGTATTAAGCAATGATGAGATTCTGGGATAGGTGAAACACAATTTTGAAACATTTAAAATGATAGTTTAGTTAAGATTCTGTGAGTTTAGACTTATAATCTTGTCTAAAGCGTGAACACTTGGGTCAGGCCTGTTATCAGAGTGGATACGACAGGAACATTTTCCTCTGAGCTCTCTCTTACTCTTACTCTGCTCTTACTCCTCTTTGTAACTTTTTCTTGTAAGCACTCCGGCTCTCTTCTTTAATTTTATCTCTCTCCTTACTTTTTGCTTCACGCTCGCCTTAAGACGTCGATCTCTGCAGAATTGCTTGTGTGTTGATTTTTCTAATTTTTCTAATTTTCGCTGTATCGATTAATTTCTTTTAAGTACTTCAACTTTTGTTAATTTTCTACCAGAAAAGTTCTGTTTTAATTTGTTTTATACAGTTAAGCATCGTAACCTGACTTAGAGGAAGTGAACTTTAATTTAAATTCTCTTGTATTAAGTAACAAAGGGAATTCGTCCGGCCGGCGTTTTCTCCATCAGTTGTTTTAAGCTAAGAAGTTAAATTAGTTTTTAAGTCAGAGCCTAAGAACCACCACTCAAAGCGACAAAGAAGACCATCATCTTTATTATGATCATCGTCATTAGTTCAGACGTTGCAGCTACTGGCTGTTCCCACCCAACCCGCAGTTTCACCATCCGCACATATTTCACTCATAATCTCATTACTTTAGTCATTACAGACTCGGCATCTTTCTGTTACCTGTTATCGTTTGTTTAATTTGCCATTTCATTTATTTACTCTGAATTATTTAGTCAATAAACATATTTAACCGTATGTCGTTGTCTGTGCAGGTTTGTTTTAGTGCACAGCATAGCTCAGCTGCAGCTGTGTACGATGGTGTGTGTGGCTGTAACTTACAAACAAGTATACGGCTTTAAATAAAAAAATATACGTCTCCATAATACATGAATATGTGCTTAGTCATTAAGAGTGTTACAGGTGTTTCTTAGAGTCAACCAACTCTAAGAATATATACTCAAATACTGTACTTACCTCCACTTTACTACATTTCAGAGGGAAATTTAGTCATTTCTACTACACTACTTTTGTTTGACAGCTTTTAAGATGAATATTCAACACGTATAATATATAATATGTATAATATAACAAGCTTTTAAAATACAGCACAATGTTAAATGTTGTGGATGTAATCAGGTTACATTACAGATGATACAGATCGTTTTTTTCCTCTAAATTTCTCACATGGTTTCATTTAAATAAATACTATTTTCCATGCACTTTTACTTGTAATGGATTATTTATACATTGCTGTATTGGTACTTTTACTTAAAGGGAAAGTTCAGTCATCATCTCCTCCCTCAAAGTCAGGTGAAGTCTCGTAGTCCACAAAACATTTCTGGAGCTTCACAGTAAAACGTTTTGCAGCATTCTGCTAAACAACTGAAGCAGCTGGAGATGATTTAAAACAGAAAAACAACCAAAAAAAAGCATCAAATGGCTCCATACAGCTCGTCCAGTGTGGTCGATGTCTCCGGAAGCCCCGAGATCAAGATCAAGACCCCAAATTGATTTGATTTTTTTTTTTTTTTTTGTTATTTACACCCATTATTTTTTTTTTAAGCTGAAATCTTCACTGTAGCTGCTAAGCTAAAAACTGAAGTGGGTAATTGTGCTAATATTCTTAGTACTTCAAGTACTTTCTTATTTAGGTCGACTGAATGAACTTTGAACTTCATGTAATCAGCCAGTTTTAAAACTTTCAATAAAAGTAAAAGGAGTTTGTGTTGTTTTAACTCTGACTTAGTTTTTTTAATGTTTTGATGTTGGTGAAGACGAGGTCAGACACACTAACCCTAACGCTGTTTTTCGATCTTTTCCTCCAGTTCCTGGGAGGCACCATGATCATCATCATCGGCGGCATCATCGTGGCCTCTGTCCTCGTCTTCATCTTCATCCTGCTGATGAAGTATAAGCTGCACAGTAACCACTACAAGCAGAAGGCCGCCGCACGCCACGCCAACGTCTGCTCCCAGACCAACGGAGGAGGAGGAGGGGGAGCCAACGTCCTCGCTCTGCCGCCATCCTCCTCCTCTGCAGGGCAGGGTAACTGGAGGCAATATGGACAAGAAGCAGAAAATATGTGACTTCTTTTTGTCGTCCGCTCCTCATAATCTGACTCCATCTTGTTGTCTCTTAGGTGGCGCTAATAAAAACTCCCAACCGTCATTGTCAACGGAGGGGATGGGAGGAGCGTCTCTTCGAGGGACGACTGTAGTGGACTTAAATCCCACCCACGATGATGATGATGCCATCTCCCAATAACACACAAGAAACTGTCAATCAAACCCACAACCCACCAATCTCTTAGTCCAAACCAATACTCCACTTCCCTCCCCCCCTTTTTTTCTTTTGATTTGTTGCTGGTGCCTGGAGCCAAACTCCACTTTACGCCGAGGAGCGGCTCCTGTCATTGGTGAGTAGCTGCTGTCGGGCAGGTTCAGGGTGAGGGAGGTGGGGAGGACAACCAGTGATGTGTAAGACTAGCAGTGACATGTAGTAGCTTAATCAAGCTGTGAAAGTAATTATAAGAAAGTCATTAAATGTTCATTAGCAGTCTAAACAGTTTTTAAGATCTTATAATCGACCATAAACCTGTTTATTATTCTATTATAAACACTTTAAGGACTAATGAGGGCCTTAAGTTTTTATAGCAGATTAACCTCAATATAAAGTGTTACCACAGGAGTCAGGACCTCTCGTGGGATCTTTGGCGTTCTCTCAGACCCTCATGTGGTTTTTGTCGCTGCCATACTGAATGAATTCAATTAAATTCTGTACACAGAGGTGCAGCCAGAGAGACGAGGGAGGAGAGAGGGAGAGTTTCAGTCAAAGTTTGTTTGAAATTGAAATGTGAAACAGACGGGTGCTGGGAGAGACGGTGACGCAGAGAACAGGCAGGGAGCTGCTTTAGTAAATCATGCAGACAAAGTTCATTCAGCTTGCATCACTGAGCACCGCCTGAACACTCTTCCATTAAAAATACACTTTCATGAACAGTCACTCACCTGGATAAAACCCGCACAAACACAGTACTCACACACCTCGGTGTTACAGGTACACAGGGCTGCTACCTCAGGTTGGATGGAAGAGGCACTCACCATATCACACAGCGCTGTATTTTCCTGTCAAGTCAGTAAGGGATAATGACAGACGAGGTGTCCTTTATCAAAATTTAGTTTAGTATGAGCAATAACTCTACTTTCCTGGCAACACCTGAGGGTTTGACTAATAGCTAGAACATTAATAACGGTCCCATAAAGTTTGTAGATGTTGTTCACTGCTCCAGTAAATAGACTGAATCACCGTGACGTCGCGGTAACAAAAACCAGTTAGAAAACTGGCCGTTGATTTGCATCGTGGGGATATGTGAAATCTGCAGAATTGTTTAATGGTGTGGTCATTTTCAGCTGCAACTGTAACATTTAAAGATATATAATTAAACATGTCGGTCTGACCTCTTTGTTAGCATCTTTGATATCTACACAACAGAGCATCTCGGATTAACTGCTAGTTTTGGGTAAACTCAAGCTGTCATTGTCTTTAGCCTGCGGCCCGACAGCTGAATTAGGTCTCCAGTTAGTGAAAGTCTTTTTGTTTAGAAGGTAATGCAGCATCAAACACGCATTTAGATGCATAAGCTGCATACATGCTGTTGGAAACATTAAGGCTAATGTAAGTACACGACTCAACAACATATAGAACAAAGGTCGAGTCGTTTTCTTCTTCAGTCTTACGATGTGATAAAACACGACATCGTGACACGACAGAGAAACAAACCGAAGGTAACAGTGAAGTTCAGGATAAAGTCCCTGATGAACTTTTCTCCCAGCTAGTTCCTGTCAGTACGAGTAAATTCACAGCTCAGCCAGAGCTAATATTCAAATTTCACTGATTTAATAAGTTAAAATGAGGAGAAGTTATGAGCGGAGTTGTCCTCGTCTATCAGATAATCCCTTCACGATATTCATGTTTGTGAGGTTATTCCAGATCAGACTGTAACCTCTGAGTGTTTGATAGGACTCTCCTGTACAGACTCTGTTTTGAGTTTAATTCACAAAGAAAAGGAACATGAAGGCTTTCTACGTTTTATTACTCGCTCCCTGTCTCACCTTCTCCCCCCGAACACATTCACCTCTACTGCTTCCTGTTGCCTCTTCCGCCCGATACAAACAAGTTTTGTTTCCCTCTCACTCTCCCTCCCTCCCTCCCTCCCTCCATCCCTCCCTCCCTATAGTCATCTGTTTGATTTTAATGAGTTGTTTTGTTTTGATGCCTTCCTTCTCTTCTCTTCTCCACTACTTTCATTTCTGAGTTCAAGGTCGTTTTGTTTGTCTGTTATCCGTCCGCCATAGCTTTTCTCTTTATCTTGTGATATTCCTGCTACCAATTTCACTCTCAAATTGAGATGTATACCCTATCGTGTGGTATCTATCAAAGCCTCGGGAGGATTTTCTCCTCCTCACACAATTTATGAGCTGTTTCTTTTCTTTTTTATCTCTGTGTAAATTGAATATTGGTTCTGTGTCGTTCCACGGACGGAGCGTGACAAAAACGCTGAGAGGGTGAGCCCTGTTTTCAGTGTTTAACTAAACAGGCGGAACAAGTTGTTTGTGCCTGTGGTTCACATGTCATGTGTGACGAATACAGACTCTGCTTGACCTTTTTTATTTCTGTTTCTCTTTATTCGCTGAAAAAGTTTTACAAGCAACACGACAGAAGCACTCTTCTGCCTCGTGAGAATTCGTTTCGAATCAAGTGTCGGTACTTGGATTGAGACTTGGTATTAATATGCAATTAACATCACATTGACATCACATTATTTTTGTAGTTTACTTTTAGGTTAAAGGTCTGAGTACTTCTTTTCACTTCTATTTTACTTCTCTCCTCCTCACCTCTCTTTCTTATTTCACTCTTCAGTTGTTCTTTTTTATCAGCCGTCCATGATTTCTCATAAAATATTAGATTTAAGAGTTTACTCCTCCTCTATCTGCCTCCTTCTCTCTCATGTCCATTCCTTCCTCCCTACTTAAATTTGTCCTCCATCTCCTCCTTTGTTCAACCTCTTTTTATCTACTCATCGTATTGTCCCCTCTTTCCTTCCTATAATAATTCACCTCCCACCTAAAAACACACAGTTTGTCACACACGCTCACTCACACGTGCAGAAGCACTTTTTTTTCCCTCATAGAAGCAATCTCAACAGCCCCGCTGGCCCTTAGGCCATTTGTTGTGGGTTTAATATCTACCACACACACACACACACACACACACACACACACACACACACACACACACACACACACACACTCACAAACAGAGGCAATCTCAACACTCCTGCTCGCTCTCCAATCCATATGAACTGAGTTGGTGTTTGTTGGTCAGCCTGACTCACCACTCCCTGAATGCCATCAGTACCCTCTCCCACTAGACACACACACACACACACACGCACACACGCACACAGAAACACAGACACACACACACACACACACACACACACACAGAAACACAGACACATTAATCTGCAGGAACACAAAATGCATCGTTTGTACATTTACACTGTTTGCAAACCATTTTTCTGCTTTCACTTTAATGATTACATTTTCCAACCTTGAAAAATGTTGGGATAAAAAAAAAACTTTATTTTAACTTTTTAAGAATAACTCATGTTAACAAGGAACGAGCCGCACCGAGATGAAACGTTTCCTACAGTTGTATCGGGCCAAAGTAACCCTCATGATCACTGTATGTCTGCGCAGCGCTGTCTCCTAAAAATCATGTTGATAGACGACTAACTACTGTCCTTTCTACTTTATCAACGGTGATATGTTGTGGTTTCTTTCTTGTGACAAATGTACTTATTGTAAGTCGCTTTGGACAAAAGCGTCTGCTAAATGCCCTAAATGTAAATGTACTGTCCAATCTACTGAAATATTCCAACATGTACTGGATGGATCATGTAGATGAATTTATTAATAGTATTAATAATTGGCATACATACTAGGGGTGTAACGATACATTGATCCGGATCGATGTACAGATTCAATGATCAGCGATCCAATAGCACTGATGCAAGTGAAAACATTGATTCATATTGCCGCCATCGTTAAGATATGCCTTTATTTTGAAATTCCCATGGCACGTCTGTGTCACCGTTTCCGTCCACGCGCAACTCCTTTCTAATTTCATCTCATATCGATCGCAGGCCGCTGTATCGAACCGAATCATATCATGACAGACTTTGTAAAACCAGCAAATATCCTATCATTGTCTGAAGAATAGATATAATATTGTATCGTGATGAAACTTGCGATTTACACCCGTAATATATATACGAATATATTGTTTTTCCAGATTCATCTCCCAGTCATAAAAGACGTAGCTTTAGTATCATCTCAGAGGGAGCAGCAAACATGAAGGCTCTTTCTCCCTGTTCAGTGCAGACGTCAGATATACGTGTAAACAGCAGCTCTCAGCCTTGTTTACTGTAATAAGATTGCATAAATATGGAGGTAAGATCCCAAGAATAGCTCAGTACGAGAGCCAGCGGCCTTATTATACAGAACACAATGATGGTACAGGAAGTTAATTAATAAACTACAGCACTGTGGTAAATACAGTTCATTTATAGACTTCAGAGTATGAAGGCTTGAGAAGAGGCACGTCTAGATCATTTTAAAGGGACAGTGTACCCAAACTCAAACTCATATTTTTACATGTAATGATATTTATGCATCTGGATTGTTTTGATGTGAGTTGAAGAGATATATGCATACGTACAAATATACATTTTAAAAACTCAACAGTGATGTCTCTTTCCAGAAATCACGACCCGGTTAATCCACCGACCTTGTTGTGAGCAGTTTCATGTAGGAACTATTTTCTTTCCACCAAACTAATAACAATAATAACTTGATTGTACAGCACTTCTTCACAAACAGGATGATTAAGAGATACATTATAAACAATATAATTTAAGAATCTGTGTTTTTAAGAGCGATTTAAAAGAAGAAACTGAGCTAGTCTGCCTGATCTTCTCCTGGTTTTTAGCCTTGACCTCTGAATCACTGACAGTCCTCTGCTGGAGGATCTCAGGCTTCATTCAGGCTCGTAATGGGTGAGTAGGTCAGCAAAATAATCAACCCAAAATGTGCTTTAAATTAGTGCTAAACCGTACAGGTAACCAATCTGGAGATTCTGAAATCGGCATTATTCGGACTCTTGTATTGGATTTTGTAAGTAGGCTTGCTGCAGCATATTGAGCGAGCTGAGGTAAAAAGTAACTACAGCAAGTTACAGTAATCCAAGCAGGATGTAATGAAAGAGTGTATGACAGCTTCCGACACCCACAAACTGGATCGCCGCCCAGAAGGAAGCGTGCATCTACTGATGGAAAACAGGCTTGCTAACTAAGCTAGCTAATGTTCCAGCTCAGCAGAGGAGGATGCCAGTTATTGTCCACTTCCTTTTGTGTGGTTATACGAAAAGAAAATAGTTCCTAGATGAAACCGCTCACAGCAAGGTCTGTGGATTATCTTGATATGACCTCTGGAAAGAAACATTGCTGAGAAGGCCAATATCTCCAAAACTTGACAACTCACACCAAAACAATCAAAGTGGGTAAACAGCACCACAGGAGGCGAAAGATGTGTTTTTGATTTTGGGGTGAACTGTCCCTTTAAAGAAGCTGATTTTTTTTAAGTTTTCACCGAACACAAGCTACACACAACACAGAAATACACACATTAATTCAACACATGCCGGCTCCCTCCACTAAAATCCCACAATCCCACCTTGGCGATCACCATAGAAATGCAGAGAGAGGGTGGAGAGACATGGGCAGACACGGGCAGATCGCATCACTGTGTGGAGCCACGAGGCATCCGGGCCTCATTCAGTGTGCTTTTATTATCCGAGGCTGGCACTGAGCAGCAGGACGGCACAGTGACTAAACTGTTAGCGACTGCCACAGAGCCTCCACTCAGGCCGGCAGGCAGCGGCACTGCACAGAGTCACAGTGACACCTGGTGGTCGCGCTGACGGTGGCACGGGGTTCATGTGCTTTTTATTTTTATCCTCATGTATCCAGGGAAAGTAGAAGGATGCAGTTATTCACATTCTGCATTCACACATTCACTCTCGGAGCTGAAGAGTTGTGAGAAAAAAATCCAGCTTGTTCAGACACTGTGCATCCAACAGGATTTCTGAAGGTTTACAGGGAGTTCAGTCTGTTCCTTTGGTCTCCTAACAACTAGAAAATATGTGTGTTATCTTTTCCCAGCCTGAGAACCAGACGAACCTGGAGCTCATGTTTTCTTTGCTCTGGCGGATAAATGCAGCCACCCTCACATTCAGACAGATTTCCCTGCGTCCTAAAAAAAATTACACAAATTGCCATTCTGGTTGGTTGTAGTTCTGGTTTGCGTCCGGTCTGGTCCGTTTCAGACTCGGATCAAACAGTCAAACTAGGCAGTGCTGATCAGATATTGATCAAGATGCTGTTCCTGCATTGTTGAGCTGTAATTTGAGAAGTTTGTGACCCGGCCACCATTTATTTCCTGCTTGCAGCACTGACATTTTTGCTTGAAATAAAACGTAATTATTGCAGCGCTACTTTAATATAGACTGGTTTGCTGTTCTCCCTTCCTGGAGGGTTGTCACTACCCATCTGACTTTTGAGTGACGCTGCCGTGCTCGGAGCAATGGGATGTTAGAGGGACGGCTACGGCGTGGGCCACTAGGCAACATTTGACTCTTACAACAGCGACTTGTGTAACTACCTTCAAACGCTTTTTGCCGTACTCCTGAGTACGACAAACCGGTCGTTCTCCCACACAGTGTAGTAGTTTGTTGTGCTACAGCGTCAGGAAGTATCAGACAGTGTAGAGCTTTTGTTTTCCCTCAAACGCCTTCGCCATCGTATTTTTAAAAAAAAAAAGATCGTTTTTCAGATTTCAATCGTATATCAATCGTAAGCGAAGCAAAACAGCAGACGTACATGACATTCAGTTGCAGACAGTCCACATGGATGTCATGTCCACTGCAAACTCAATTCAAGAAGTAAAATTAAGTCCCCAATTTCACCATTTTATTAGGGCTGCATTAAACAATGTTTTTTATCGTCAATGAATCCGTTGATTATCTTCTTGATTAGTTGTTTTTATCTATAAAACAACAGATAATGGCGAAAAATGTCTAAGTGTTTTTCCAAAGCCCAAGATGACGTCCTTGAATCACATTTAACAAGCTGGACGACAGAATTTCATCACTCATCAATTAATCGATTATCAGAAAAGATGGCAGTTATTTTAATAAAAATAAAATTTAATTAAATTGACAATTAATCTGTTATTCAGCTGTTTGTTTTACGGTGACACCATCATGATCATCTACTCGACTGCAGGACTGCTTGCAAAACTACAGCAAGTATGACGGGTCAGACGTTAAACTCCAAAATTGGCAACGGCATGATGGTGAAAAGATAACAAAATAACTTGTCTTGAACGTTTAAAGTAGTTTATTTCCACTCTTTTCTACAAAGCTGCCTACCCGCAGTACATTTTGTTGAACGCATATTAAGAGGAAGTAGTGAAATCCCAACTCGGGCTCTGCTGTTTCCTGATATCTATTTTTACAGCGAGGCCTTTGAATATAATTTGCAGCATAACATTGCCCGTGGCTTCATAAAACCCTTTAACAGAAATGCAACAAAGTCAAAGTCGCTTCAATCTCCATCTGAAAAAAAAAGACCTGGGTGTACGTGGAAAGGAAGTAGAAAGACAGATAAAGAGGCGACAGACGGACAGATCGTGGGTTTACAGTTGGTGAAGGAGGAGATCCACAGAAAGACAAAGAGAGAGAGAGACACAGACGTGAGGATTATGGACTTATATTTAGTTAGTGAGACTGGGAAAGAAAAAAATGACAGTGAAACAGCCAACCAAACAGACAGAGCAGAGATGAGTCACGGAGCCCCGAGACACAGTTATTGACAAGAAAAGATGGAGGGATAAAGAGAGAGAAAATGAAAACTCAGGCAGGAGGAGGAGGAGGAGGAGGAGGAGGAGGGATTGGGAGATTGGACATGAGGAGGAAGAGGAGAAGTCTGTAAATAGAAAGCTGCAGCCCAGAATTTACAGCTCACTGAGGAAAGACAGAGTGGATACCGACTGCAGCTATCCATCCAGAGAATGACTATTATCATTGATTTATCTGTTATTCATCTTTTCTTTATTGTTTTTCTTGTTTATATGTGAGAATCTGCTGCTCTTCTGTTTTATATCAGTTTGAATTAAATGTCTGTAGGTTTTGTGCTGTTGATTGAACAAAACTTAGACATTTGAATTCATTGTTTTGCACTTTACAAACTTAAAGCTGGTGTTGGTAACTTATTATTTTACTCAAGGCTGAGCGGACGTATTGCTTAAGCTATTAGCAAGCTAGCTGCAGAAGAAGTAACATACTAGCTTGACAGCGGGGTGTTTGTGTTAACATGATTGTGACATTTAACAGAATTGTTTTATTTATGTATTTATTAGACTTAAAAAGCTAAGAGAGCTTGTGAAACGTAGCGAACTAGCCGCTAACACATATCTCCCTGCTGGCCAGTCCGTGTCTGATACTTTAGCTTGCTCTTGCTGGTTTTTCTCCGAGCTTACCAACCCCAGTTTATTTCAGGCAACTAACCAAAAACCATCAGCTGCACCACTCTCTCTCATTATGGAGGTTGCTGGGGCAGCATATTAGCATGACATGAAGACCTGGGCTGAAGAAAAACCCTGCTGTTAATGTTTAACAACTCAATCTGCATTTTGACTTGAAGATAAGGCAGTAAAGGACGGCGCTCATTATCTGCAAACATTAAAAAAAACATAGACACACAGTAACATGTAGACAAATAAATTAATAAGTAAATAACATAAAATCTGAACATGGTGTGCACAGGCAAGCTGGCTTAAGAGAGTCCAAAGACCCCCAAGTAGACTTCCTTCATGGTTGAAAACGTTTCCACATAAACTCCCCGGACGTTGACTTAAAAGAACGAGACAAAGTGTGTAAAATATAAAGTTCATTGTACAATAAATATAAAAGTCTTAAAGCTGTTTCTTGGCCGAGTGCAGTCACTTCTCGGAGTCTCTGCTGGTTGTCTGACAACCTCACAGAGACGCTGAGAAACCACAACACGTCCTGTGAATCAAACAAGCTGCAGCGTGTTATCAGTGAGCTGTACAGGTGCATTTCTTTTTTCTACCTGTGGACTGAGCCAGACTTGATCGCCCCCCTGTTTTCTGTCTATCCATCTATCTCTCCGTCTGAGCTCTAATTCCATATTTCTTTGTGTTATTTTATTATTATTTATTTTTTGTCGTCGCTTCTGTGTGTTTTTCAGATTTACTTACATTCAGCTTCACAACGCTGGAGGGAGAAGAGGCGGGAGAGGTGAGAGATCAAACACACACACACACACACACACAGGTGAGAGGGTAACCACTCATTGTTCCAGCAGAGACGCTCCAACACAACATCTTGAGGGGAGAGAGGTGGAAACATGCCAGGCATACGTTAACGGGGAGAGGAAAGAGGAGGATGAGAGAGTGAATGAGGGAGAGATGGAAAGAGAGAGCAGCAGCCATTAGCAGGCCTGGAGTACGCCTGCCTCTAAGTGCTCTGTAAATATCGCCCTGCCTTAGTAAACAACATTATTCCTCTTTATTGGGCCATTATATAATGGCCTGATCCCCCACAGTATGCAGATTGGTGTCGCTCCATTATGTAAGCTTTCTCTTCCATTATGTAAGCAGTCTCCTCCACTCCTCCTCCTCCTTTCTTCTCCTCCCGCTCTTTATTTTCTCCATCACATCCTCGTCATCTGTCCTTTTTCACTCTCCTCTTCCTTTTCTCTCTCTTCTGTTTTGCATCTCCCCCTCTCCCTCCATCCTCTCCTTGTCCTCCTGGTCTCTCTTCTTCCTCCCTCCCCTTCACTTATGCTTAAATTACATTACCTCTCCTCCTCTCTACACCTCCTCTCTCCTCTCTTTCTTCTTTCATTTCATTTTCTTCTGTTTTCTTTTCTCCTGTCTTTCTCCCCTCTCTTTATTTCTCCATCACGTCCTCATTACTCTCTTCTTATCTTTTTAACACTTTGATTCTTGTCTTTCTTTCGTTCGTTCTTTCTTTCTTTCTTTCTTCCTGCCTTCCTTCCTTCCTTCCTTCCTGCCTTCCTCCCTCTGAAGTCTTTTCCTTCTCCCTTGCTGCACTTATCATTAACTAATTTTCCATCTATTTTACTTCTCTCACTTCATCTCCTTTTTTCTCTCTCCTTTCTTCTTTCTTGGCTTTCTCCTCCTGTCCTCTTTTTCCCTTTTTATCTCTCCTCTTTTCATCTCCTTTCTTCTTCTCCTCAGTGTCTCTCCTTTCGTCTCCTCTCTTTGTTCTGTCTCCAGCTAACCCTGACTTCCATCCTATCCTCCCATTTCATCCTCTCCTTTAAGTTTTCCCACATTTGTCGGATCTCAGACGATTTAATTCCAGCAGCTCGACAGGACGAACTCATTTCTTCACTTCAGAGCAGACGAGTGAAACAAACCGCTGAACAAGATCAAATCTGATTCTGCAGGAGACAAAACACAACAACAGAACCAGAACAAATCACAGCATGACTGCAGAGCGTTACTTTATATTAATGTTGAAGACATTAACCAATCTGTAAATAACTGTTATTCATGATTTTTATCAACCTTTCCTAAATTCCCAACATCAGTATGATGCTGGGTTCAGGTTTTCTTTTATCTGCCGCGGTACATCAGATGAGTTTCTTGTAATATCAGAACCTCGAGCTTTTATGTAGAACTTTATATGTTCCCATGAGTTTGAACAATACTTGTTATTGGACTTGGACTTTAAAATGATGGATGTTTGGTGGTTAAAGTAACAACTTCTAACCCAGTATTGTTCTGGTTCTGGAATACGTTCTTTCAGAAAGTACTACGGTTTGATCAACGAACCGACGTCCTCTTAATATCATTTGTGCTATAATTTAATGATTAGCTTTAAAGCATCACAGGTGAACATTATGGTGATTAGAAACTTGTAGAAAAACTTTCAACAACAAACTTGATTGTGAGAAAATTTCACATATTTATCACAGTTAATCTAACTTCCCAACTTAAGTCAGTTTCTAAACTCAATCAGAAGCTCCGGTCCGTTTATAAATCCAAGACCAACGTAACCTGCATGTAAATAAATCATTGAGTTAACATACAGATCAAAGTATATACTGATAACCTGAGAGTTTTTAGCTTCAGCTCAGTGAACTGAGGACTGTGCCATCTGATTGATTTTCGATCTTTCCAGCATTTGTTTCTAACTGAATAATTGATACATTATTTAAAATAGTGACCTTTTAAACTGAGTGGTTTGGTTTGCATGAACTTAAAGTAATGTTAATTTTAAAAAAAAGTTACATTTGCCAATTAATAATCATGTTTTCCTTTATTCTGTCTTTAGATGATTAATGACTCAATTTACTCACCGATATGTGGCTGCCTGTTATTTTCCACCTCACGATTAATTTGTTTCCTGCTTAAACGTTTTACAGCTTTACACTTCATGTTTTGTTATTTGCTTTAATTTAAAATGTCTCCATGGCAGCAGCATGATCTCTGATTGGCCAGACTGCTGACAACACGTAGCAGCTGACCATTCAGAGCTTTTTTAAATGTGTCAATTAATAAAGTGATTATAATGAAATACTTCAAACGCCTTTAATTATTCTGGTGGCACACTCAGAGCTCCATTATGCACAGTTATTTACACACTTCTGTATCACAGTGGGACCCAAACAACTATTAGCCAAGTCATTATGTGATCGTTGACATGGAGAGATCATTTTAAACCACTTCTCTTCCCCCAAGAACAACTTGAATATAACTTGATGTTGTGTAAATCTCCTCCTGACCATAGTTTACTGTCATTAGGATTTACTGCACTTTGAAGGCCCCCTGCTGGGAAAAGTTAGAGTTGAACTACTTCACTGTCTTGCACCTTTACTAGAAGCATCTCCTGATGCACCACAGTGCAACTTCACCATCTGCTGTATTTACTAGACAAAGAAAAGTGTTGATGCCACTTGTTTGCCCACGGTCTGTGTTTCAAGTTGAAGTACAAAAGAGCGAGTGGGTGTGAAGGAGGTAGTTTCCAAAGCAAAGTATGGGCAGAAAGTGGGATTTAAATGCTGACATCTCAACTGAGTCATCAGTGCTGGAAAAACAGCCTCATAGACCCCAGCAGATGGATACCGTGGGGTGTTTTGTGAATTTGGAGGTGGGAGAAAATATCGGCACTCTTTTGTTTCATCCAAAAGATGGATTGTCTCAAGAGTGTAGGATTAAAAGCGTAAAACAATTAAATACTCAAAGAAATACTGTGTAACATCTCTGTGTTGAGTTGTATACTTACATTATCCCAAATGTTTCCAACAAACCAGAGAAATCCATAAGGTTGCTCAAGGGTCAAAGGCGCATTTCATTTGTTCGCCTGTCGATAAAACGTCCAGGAGAGAGTCAGAGAGTGAGGAAGGAAGTTCGTGGACGAGACTAAACCTAACGTGAATAAAACTTAAGAACATTAACTCGTCTGTGAACATGTCTGAGTCACACTGGATACAATTTCATAGTTTGATCGAGGGATCATTTAATCGATATGTACCTGTCTCCTTCTCATGTCTGCTTCAGGTGCCCCCATGTGTTGCATGGTCCTGTCCTTCTAGCGAGCCCCGACGATCAGGTATTCAACCCAGAGGCGCATCCTACGATCTGACGGCAGCCCATACCAGAACCAGACGGGATGTGATGTGGGCAGCCAGAGGAGGATTCACAGCTTACCTGTTGACATGCAAAGTCTCACCAACGCTGGGATTGGACGTGTTGGATACAGGTCAGGCTCTGGGCTTTGAACCCGGCTCACATTTTGGTGCTTAACTGGGTCTTGAAACCTTGGATCAGAGGAATCAGAGCGAACACGGTCTGGAATCTCTTCTTCTTTTCTGAAGGAAGTATCCAATGATCTGACCGGGCTTCAGAGGGTGTCGGGTGGATTTAGTCTCTGCATTTGACAGTTGGAATCCATGCGGACACTAAATCCTGCTTTGGGAATATACCGAACGGATTACTATGGATTTGGGAAAAAAAACCCATTTTATGACATTTTTCCAGGATGTTCTTGATTGTCGTTTGTCAATGGTCGGTGGCACCGCTCCTTCTCTTTCGCCCAACATACAGTCATATGCCAAAGGATTACTACAGTATTATGACAGCAGTATTACATCGTTGGGAGAAAATGCAGACTTACGAAAGCACACCTCTCTATTATCTCTTAGCAGGCGAAGAGAAAGTACGTTTTTGGGCCTTGGATTGAAAAATACGAGCACATTGTCGAAGTCTTGTCTCGAAGCATCAATAATAACAAACTGTCAAACTAAACGGTGAACTTCTCTGGCACTTTAATCGTTTGTTTTCATCTCATCGCTCCCCTCCTTCCCACTCTCTCGCTCTCGCTCTCTCTCTTTCTCTTCATTTCCATTGAACAACTGAATAGTATACTCTCCAGTATTACCAATCTAACTCTTCTGGCTCTGAATGACTTAGATGATGTTGAAATAATCAGTGTGTTTGCGTCCATGGTGGATTGATTTTCTCTGTGTCGGAGTATAAAATTAAAAAAAAACACCTTGGTGTCCCGAGAACGGAGCCTTGAGGAACACCAGCGAGGATTTTTTTTTCGAAGCCAAACTCAAAGCACAGACGTCCGGCTCTACATTTAATGGTGAAAATGGTGAATTCTGATGTTCTGTTTGACACCGGAAAAGCAACTGAACCTGTACGAAACAATGGTGAACTTGACCATAAGTGTTCCTATTACTAAAGGCTGGCACTCGAGATTGTTAAATGTATTAAGCGGTTGTAAAAGATGGCCAGCAGAACTTGCGCTGTCCCGTCCCGTCCCCTCCTTCCCCCTCTTGCTCCCCCTTTGCCGTTTGACAGTGTCTGTGTTTGTATGTGACATACACCTTACAGTCTTCGATGGTTTGATACCCATGATTTACTTTGAATATTACAAAACAAATGACCACTATAAGGAGGAAAAAACACAACAACATGCGGAAATGGGGATTTTATGCTTTCATAGATACAATTATGTGGATTTATAATGAAATAAAAAGGTATTTTTCTTGGAAAAAGGTTTGTATGTTGTTTCAATTTTAACAGAAGGAAAGTCTGCTTGACCAACATTTTTTCACTCCACAGGAATAAATGTTTTCTTTATGCTGCAAACACGGAAGATGTTGGTTGTAAGTTTTCAATTATATTTGTAACTGTGGACACAGATGGAGATGGTCCGACCTCCTGTAAAAAATAGCCGCTTTTGGTCACAACAGAAAACACTATTGACGTGACAAAAACAGATGGAAATATCTCCAGATGTCCTTAAAACTATCCAGTTGTGTGACTCGAACCACAGTCGGCCGTTAGGCAGCCATGTTGGCTGTAATAATCCAACCTCCGTCTCTTCCTCCTCCTCATGTAACTCAGCTGATAAGCATATATTTTGAACGTGATTTTTGCCACCAATCACCTGGACGTATCTGTGGTTTGCAGGACCGTTACCTAGAGCAAAAAAAGCTTATTTACCCAAATGTTGAACTATTCCTTTAAAGCACTTTTCTGTTCAGGTGACCTTGTGAAAATCAGACTTGGACCACTGAAGGTCTAAAATCAGAAATCACTGGTGTTCATTGACCACGTCGAGGTCGTGTCTGAGTACAAAGATTTTTTTTGTCATGTACGGATCTAAAACCCAATTTGTATTGTGATGTCTTGTTGACAGTTAATTTGCACCGGCATGTTTCGGCGCGTTGACAACAGTTTTCTGTGTCGTGCTTTCAACAAAAGACTGATTGTGATTGTCAGTTTTAAATACAGCAGCTGAATTGCCTTGTCATGCTTCCACAGTGATGAATGTTGTCAGATCGCCTGAATTGCTGCTTCCATTACCCAGTAGAGGACTTTTAATGATGACAGGCAGCGCTGCATATCATCATCACCCTTCACACGCATCTCCAAAATGTCAGCCCGTAAAAAGAAAAAGAAAAGCTTATTTTCCTCTTTGACAAATGCAGTTTTGATGTTTTACAAAGACTTTTTCAACGTTTTTGGCTCAGTCCCTGGGTGATATTGAACTTCTTGTGCCTTCAGCTTCAAGTAAGGCTTTAAATAGTTAAGCTGGCACTTTTACCTGCCATCAGCTGTTGAGATACAAGGTGGCAGAAACCCTGAAGACACTTCCATCAGGATCTCAGTTTGGCAAGCAGTGAAGTGACACGTAAAATGCATTATGGTGTGTAGAGGTGACTATTTGAAGAGCATGTCAGAGTTAACCAGACTTCAAATTCAGGAAATTTAAATGTCTTTATTTCAACAATGGGTCTAATGACTGTACACCCATCGTCAAAAATATTAACTAACAGGTAAAATGAATATCATTGATCATCTTGTTACAATGAAATGCTCAGTTGGGAAACTTTGGGTGCACTCATGTGGATAACACTTGACATGCACCACCCACCCAGACTGCAGACCAAAGACAACCCCTCATAACAATCGCACTCCCTTAGTTAGTCCTCTAGTTAGTCTAGTCTGAAGGCATCAACCTGCACTCCAAATTCCATAGATTCCCATCGGATCGAGCACTCTGGGACGTGCCGGATCGAGTCTTATCGATGGAAATCCCACAGTGGATCGGACTTGGCTCTGACCTGTTGAGGCTGACACAGGACTCTCACAGTGTCTCTCACCAGGTCGCGGATCCTTTGAGACCTGAGACCTCCATTCATTTCCTACCTGAAAGAATAACCTACCCTTTTTTCATCTACATTCAAGACTCCAAATGAAAGATAATGTTGTTTTTTTCTGCTGGATGTGTAAATAGGCAATTGTTTGCTAAACGCATTCACCATAAAAAGTTTCTACATTGATAATATGTCAGGTTTTGCCTCAAAGGGGCCAAGAAATCATTTACGGCTGCTTTCATAAAAACACATAGCACGACTTCAGCTGTGGTCCTGTTGTCACCGCGCTCGTCTGTTTGTTTGAGTCTGAAGCGTGTGTGATTGTCACCTAGACAGTTTGCTTTCATTCTTGTTTACTGCTCTTCCAGTCGGTAACGTCCCGTCAACGATGTCTGTTTTTCTTTGTCAAAAAAAGTGCTGACTTTTTCGTGGTAACGTAGAGGTGGTCGAAGAGAAGAGAATCAATTCAGTTAAAAAAATCCAGAAACACTTCTAGCCAGAGTTCCTGCTCGGTAAATAACTTGCTGCAGCTTAAAAACACATTATAATGACAAGAAAACCATCCACACATTCCAGTCGAGGCAGGTTTAATTTATTCTGAAACAAATTTCATCTCATCAATTTCTACTTATTTACAGATTAAGTATATAGTATATTTTAATCAAATGTCACCAGATGCTGAACACAGAAAGTAGAAGCTTCATCTTCAAAACACTTACAACGATTATCTTATCATTAGCTTAGCATCGTTTGCAGGTCTTGGGGAGCACCACTCAATATGTGGATAAATATAGTATGAACCCTTTTGTGGCTCCAGAGGAAGCTGCATGTAAGCTCATAAATTTCCTCCAGCGATGTCACTCAGTGGTTAAGTTGCATTGTGGGTAATGTAGGCGCCTGGTTTTGAAAAGGAAGAATGTGGGAATTGATTTTGAGCATGTGTTTTTAAACTGTCCACGTGTTTATAGGAGTGCAATGCTCAACCCGTGGACTGCTTTTCAACACCTGGTGCCTACGTTACCCACAATGCATCTTAGCCACAGAGTGATATCACAGGAGGCAATACATCAGATTACATGCGGCTTCCTCTTACGCTCCAAGACATGTTAACACACTTTAATAATGTAAATGTAAATTTGGTGGAGTTACCCTTTAAGCCCGGCTCTGCAGATTACATGATGCTACAAATGTTAGCTCAGCAGACAATATGATACAACACTTTCACATTTCACTCACTGCATCGTCTCTTTAATCAGTTACAATAGGGACTTTTATTCTCTATCTCGAGGACATCCATATTCCCAAGTTCCTTTGCAGTTTTGCTGATATTTGTGTCAGGACAAGGTCATTATGTACATAATCTGTATTAAAAGGATATACTGAAAGTGTATGTCCCGACTTTTAATATGAAGCGTCTTTGAAATATAAGAATAATGCAAGAAAAGCATATTGTCATTTACAAAAGTTTAAATGTGTCAAACTAGCTTTTTTTGGTTGAATTAACATAAACGTCTTCTGACCCCAGTACTGAGTCCTCTCCTGGAAAACCTGGATGTGCACTACTCTGGTCCCTCGACTCCTGCCTCTTCGGCTTGACCCTGTCCGTCTTGAGCGCCACCAAGGTAATCGAGCTCATTGTTGTCCTCTCGTCTTGGCGTCTGCCTTCTTCTGGCCTGCAGAGACATTGCAAAAAATGTATTTAAGTCACGAAATACCTGCTCTTCCCCCAAATCAGTATACAAACAAGTATTCCAGTCAAGCCCCTAATTCTGCCAGGGGTCCCAGAAACATTTGGGGCAACATGCTTCTTCAGTACAGGAAGTGTTTGGTACATAATGTAGTCACTGAAAATGTTTTGCTTCTGTTTCCTCTGCTGTACCAAACACACACCGAACTGTGATCCCAATGTGAACACTGAGTTTTACACATTACACCACGACAGTCACTTCCACTGATGTGTACCTTGTAGTAGAAAAACATGGCAGCACTGAACGCCACCACCAGCACTAGGAGCACGACCCTGATGATCTGATCTGTTAAAGAGGCTGAGACAGATTCACAATCATTACATCAGTTCATAGAGGAACATGCAGTTTTCTTTGCTTCATTAAATATTTTAAATCAAATTCGTTATTTTTAGCTTTCAAACCTTGTATTTTTTAAACTGTAGGCTTAGTTTTTTCAAAATGTTGGCAGCGTACGTTTCTGCAAACCACAGATATGTTGCACATTTCCTCAGGTTGCAACTTTGCATTTCTTTAGGCTGTTTTATGTTGTGACAGCGCTGTGATCATGGGCTGATTAGGTTTGGGCACAAAAACCACTTATGGTTATGGTTGAAAAAAAAAGATTTGTATAAAGCTGCCATCAGGCAACTTCTTCAGGCAGTAACCTCCTCAATTCTGCACCTGCGTTTGTGTTTTCAAAATGACCATCTCTACGAGAACAACTGGCTGTGCAAGACTATGAAAATCATGTTTTGGTTTATCGGGCTCTGTCACCACAAACACAGCTAGAAAATGTCCCAACATCTCATCAAAAAAATATCCGGTTTTCTTGCCACTAACATGGCTGGAAACTCTATTAGAAATTAACCAGTTTCACGAACACGGCTGGAAAATGCCTCGACATCTTGTCCAAAATATCCAGTTTTGCTGCCACTAACGAGACTGAAAAATGTCCTGACGTCATGTGAAAAATGTCAAGTGGTTTCACTCTGGTTTGGCAGCTGTCATACCTAACCATCACACCACCATCATCCCTCCTTCTCATGACATGAAAGTCAGCTCACATACACGCGATGTGAATGTGATAAGACTCATGTTGTAGAAGTGTATATATAATATCTGATATATGAATGAAAGTATTTGTGGTTTGCAGAAACGTAAAATGACTCAGATTCTCCATAAAGTTACCTGGGTTAGGGTTAGGGACAGCGACAGCGACATAGAGACGCTGGCTTTCAGAGGAGAAGTTACGGGAGAAAACATAGACGTGATAAACACAGCTGTAGTCCCCTTGGTGGGTGTGGTCTGCAGCAGAGAACAGGAAGTGGGCAGAGTGACTGACAGCTGGCTGGGTGTAGCTCTGTGATGTCGCCGAGTTGGTCAGAATAAGCTGGAAGGAGCCTCCTGGATGCTGGGGCAGGATGGAGCAGCTGATGGTGAAACTGGAGCCCAGGAGCACCTGAAGCCCCCGCTGCTTGTCCTCGGACAACCCGTCAGTGTGGGGGGAGAAGGAGATGTTTGGCTGAGCCAGAATATCTGTGAATGCAATTGGAAATTGAGTGAGTCTCTATTGAGAATATAAAATTCCTTCATCCTCATCTATATCTAATGAGAAACCAGTCATTCACCGTACTGTTCAAGATTACCTGAGCAGATCACCTCCAGGCTGATGGACTCATGGAAAACATCAGACATTATTAAACACTCCCGCAGCAGGAGGATAGAATCAGACTGAACACAGGAGTGGCCGATAAACGCAGGTTTATCTGGAGTGTTTCGTATTTTAGTTGAAACAACAGAACCACAGTCGAGTTGTCCACACGCAACAGGTGCTAACTTCTGGTCCCATCCAAAGACCGTGTTAGCCACTGGTCTCCACTCTCCGTGTTGTTTCATCTCTAACGTGCCATCACAGCGACTGGTTCCCCCCAACAACCTGACATTATCAGGCTCTGAACAGAGACAGGAGACTAATCAATTAAAGAATTAAAGACATTTTGATTAGATCAAGTAAAATCAAACTTGAAGCTCTCCTACCTGAGCAGGTGAGTCCAACAGCTTTTCCAGATGAGCAGGTGTTTCTATCCAAGTCTGAGCTCCTACAGTCCAGGAGAGCAGACTCATTGCCTCCACACTCGAACTCTTTGGTCCACGTTGGAGCCTCCTCTTGTCCATAGAGCGCCCCCTGGAGGACTGAAGGAGCCCCACAGCCGAGCTCCCTACAGACCACCTCTGCATCCTGCTGGTCAAAGTCATCTTCACACACTGAGGACCAACTCTGGTTAGACTTCACCTCCAGTCTGCCTGAACACAGACTGCTCCCATTCACCAGCCTGACAGAGTCTATCAGGGGAAGAGAGAGAACGAATAAGATGTTTTTTTTAAGTTTTAAAACTAACCAAAAAGATGGCGAGTGGACAATGCAAGTGAACAAGATGACAGTGATTTTGTTATTTTGGTGAGTCCAGTTTCGGTTCTTATTGCATCAGTTTAAAAAAAGGAACTAATTTAAAACACTGTTGTTCATTCTAACAGTGTTTAATGTAACTTAATATATGGTGACGGACATAGATATAAGGTGCCAAAATATGTTCCCCGGGTGACTACTGCTTTTTTTTAAGGATTACTGTTGAAGTTGTTGCCTTTGTTTGTTTGTTACCTGAGCAGGTGATTTGCAGAGTATTTGGGAAAGAAAAAATCCATATTGATGAACATTCCCTGATTGCAGACTCAGACTGACCACAGGAAGTTGCAATTATCCATGCATCTTGGTTGTCCACCTGTGTTGTTTCTATTGAAAGAGCAGAGCCGCAGTCCAGCTGTCTACATACAACAGCTGCAGACATCAGATCCCACGTAGAAATGAAGAAGGGAGCCACTGGTTTCCAGTTTCCCTTATGTTTCATCACAAGTGTGCCCACACAGGAGCTGGATCCTCCATCCAACCGGATGTCATTGGGCTCTGCACAGTTACATGAGAGTAATTGATCAAATAAATGACGTAACTTGTTTTAGAATCAAAGCTGAAGCTCCACTCCTACCTGAGCAGGTGAGTCCAACAGCTTTTCCAGGTGAGCAGGTGTTTCTGTCTGAGCCTGAGCTTCCACAGTCCAGGAGAGCAGACTCACGGCCTCCACACTGGAACTCTTTGGTCCACGTTGGAGCCTCCACGTCTCCATAGAGCGCCCCCTGGAGGACTGAAGGAGCCCCACAGCCGAGCTCCCTACAGACCACCTCTGCATCCTGCTGGTCAAAGTCATCTTCACACACTGAGGACCACCTCTGGTTAGACTTCACCTCCAGTCTGCCTGAACACAGACTGCTCCCGTTCACCAGCCTGACAGAGTCTGGAGAAAGACGGCAACAGACAGAAAGATTTCTACTCCGTTATTCAGGTTCAGGAACCTTCTCGTTCTCTACAATCAGCAGGTGATTGTATGAAACCTTTCTGCTGTTTTCTCCCTTGATGGCTGAATAACTCCTATAATTCAATACTGCCGTTTCCTTCCCTATGCATGTATGCCTTCCTGCATATACCTGCAACAACCTGACACTTATGTGAGCTGGAATATAAAACTGAGCACGTATCCTTGATGACTTCTCCTTGAACTGCTTTCAGTCCCTAGAGTCAAAACTAAACATGGAGAAGCAGCGTTCAGTTATTATGAACCACATATCTGGAACAAACTCCCAGAAAACTGCAGGTCTGCTCCAACTCTCACCTCTTTTAAATCAACGCTGAAGACCTTTCTGTTTGCCACAGACTGTCACTGAAGCAATTTTAAGGCTTTGAACTGCACTCTGACTTTTATTTTCTATTCTTGTCTCTTTTAAACCTATTCTATTTTAGCCTACTTTCCTAGTTCTTAATTTGTTTTAATGTTTTGTTTTAATGTATTTTAAATGCAATTTTTAATTTCTTTTAATGTAATTTTATTCCCCTGTGAAGCACTTTGAGTTGCCTTGTGTCTGAATTGTGCTATACAAATAAACTTGCCTTGCCTTGCCTTGATCTACTGTGGCTTGGATCTGCTAAATGAAGAAATGGAAATGTAAACAACAAGACAACAATCATAGCTGATGTGTTTGCTGGTGTTACCTGAACACTTGACCTCCAGGTTGAAATTGGCGGAAGAAGTCGTTGTATATACACAATCACCAACTGCAGACCCGGACTGAAGACAAGTTGATCTAATCCACCAGACAGGTACGGGTGTTAAACTCTGTATCCACCCTGTTGAAACAGCAGAGCCACAGTCCAGTTGTCTGCACACTGCATCTGCTGTCTTTAGATTCCACTGACCCATTTCTTCATCCACTTTTCTCCACACGCCTCGTCGTTTCACCTCCAGTTCACCAGCACAGCGACTGGATCCTCCCACCAACCGGACAATATCAGGCTCTGAGCAGACAAGAGTAAAAGATGAAAAAAAAAGAAGTCACATTTAATAGAAACTTAAATCAAATTCAAGCTGAAGCTCCTCTTCTACCTGAGCAGGTGAGTCCAACAGCTTTTCCAGATGAGCAGGTGTTTCTATCGGAGTCTGAGCTTCTACAGTCCAGGAGAGCAGACTCACGGCCTCCACACTGGAACTCTTTGGTCCACGTTGGAGCCTCCACGTCTCCATAGAGCGCCCCCTGGAGGACTGAAGGAGCCCCACAGCCGAGCTCCCTACAGACCACCTCTGCATCCTGCTGGTCAAAGTCATCTTCACACACTGAGGACCACCTCTGGTTAGACTTCACCTCCAGTCTGCCTGAACACAGACTGCTCCCATTCACCAGCCTGACAGAGTCTGGAGAAAGACGGCAACAGACAGAAAGATTTTAACTCCTGCATTCAGGTTCATGAGCTGTCTTTCTCTACAATCAGCAGGTGAAAAACAGCTCGTCCCACTGGCACAGCAAGGCTGGAAATCGTAGTCCAAACTTTTCTGCGTTTTTCTCCCTTGATGGCTGAATAACGTATCTAATTCAATACTGCCTTTTTATTACCTGTGCCAAGGAGGTTAGGTTTTCACCTGTGCCCATTTGTTGGTCGATTGGTTTGTCAGCAGGATTACACAAAAACTGCTCAACAGATTTCTCAAAACTTGAATGGAGGATGGTTCTTGGCCCAGAATAGACCCCATTAGGTTGTGATACGGATTAAAGGACGGATCAAAGGATTTTTAAGTCCCTATGAGTGTTATTTCCTTCCTCATACTTACATGTTTCCTCTAAAAACGGTCAGGTAGGGAGGGAGTTGTCGAGGATATTGATTGCCCTTTATTGTAGCTAATAGCGTTAGCACTGAATGTGAATTGCGCCCCCTGCCATGCAGCGACATGTCAATGTAGCCAACTCTGCTGGACCGGGAGCTCCCAGTGAACGCGGCCGATTAAGTGATGAGAGGGCTCAACAAACACGGCCTAAACGAGACCTGCCCTTTGTTACTGTTTTTTCTATTGTGCTGTAAATTTTTGTAGCAATCTCAGGCACAAGAATTTTTTGGTGTATTTTTTGGCGGAGGTATGCACTCTGAGTTGCCATTCTAGTTTACTATGTACTTATGTCTTCCCTCATATACCTGCAACAGTCTGTCAGGTGGAATATAAAACTGAGCACGTATCCTTGATGACTTCTCCATGATCTACTGTGGCTGGATCTACTGAATGAAGAAATGGAAATGTAAACAACAAGACAACCATCATAGCTGATGTGTTTGCTGGTGTTACCTGAACACTTGACCTCCAGGTGGTATTCAGTAGAATGAATTCTTGTAGATATACACTCTCTAACTGCAGACCTGGACTGAAGACAAGTTGATCTAATCCATCAGACAGGTACGGGTGTTAAACTCTGTATCCCCCCTGTTGAAACAGCAGAGCCACAGTCCAGTTGTCTGCACACTGCATCTGCTGTCTTTAGATTCCACTGACCCATTTCTTCATCCACTTTTCTCCACACGCCTCGTTGTTTCACCTCCAGTTCACCAGCACAGCGACTGGATCCTCCCACCAACCGGACAATATCAGGCTCTGAGCAGACAAGAGTAAAAGATGAAAAAAAAAAAAGAAGTCACATTTAATAGAAACTTAAATCAAATTCAAGCTGAAGCTCCTCTCCTACCTGAGCAGGTGAGTCCGACAGCTTTTCCAGATGAGCAGGTGTTTCTGTCTGAGTCTGAGCTCCTACAGTCCAGGAGAGCAGGCTCACGGCCTCCACACTCGAACTCTTTGGTCCACGTTGGAGCCTCCACGTCTCCATAGAGCGCCCCCTGGAGGACTGAAGGAGCCCCACAGCCGAGCTCCCTACAGACCACCTCTGCATCCTGCTGGTCAAAGTCATCTTCACACACTGAGGACCACCTCTGGTTAGACTTCACCTCCAGTCTGCCTGAACACAGACTGTTCCCGTTCACCAGCCTGACAGAGTCTATCGGGGGAAGAGAGAGAACGAATAAGAAGTTGTGTTTTTAAAACAAGTCTCCAGCTACTTCAGTTGTTGAGGAGAATGCTGCTGCACTGTTTTGCTGTGTAATGTTTTGTGGACCAGGAAACTTCACCTGACTTTCCATCATCATGGGGATGGTTAGATAAAGACTGAAAATGTAGTCCTCTTAGACTGAGCTTGTTTGTGATTAGTGTTTTTGTGTTATGGCTTCTGATGGCATTACCTGAACAGGTGATCCACAGACTGTTACCAGGAGTTATGGACCTTTTTATTAAACATTTCCTCAGTCCAGTTCCAGAATTCAGACAGAAAGGCGTCATTACCCATGAAGATGACAGTGTGTGATTTCCTGAGAGAACCTGAACCACAGAACCACAGTCCAGATGTCTACAAACTGCATCTGCTAACTTCAGGTCCCAGTCACGGCCATTCACTTCTCTCCAATCTCCCCAGCTCTTCACCTGTAGTTCACCAGAACAGCGGCTGGATCCTCCAACCAACTGGATATCATCAACCTCTGAGCACAGGTAAGAGTTGTTAGTGTAATAATCTCTTGCGTTATTCTTCCATTAGGACTCTATTTAATGTATCAGTTTACCTTCAGAAGTATCAGTTTCCTCTGTCAGGAGACCTGGGGAGAATCCTAAAAACAGAAACAATCATTTCAAATAAAGGTACTAATAAGATCAGGTGTGGCGGTTGCATGACAGGACTGTGGATATTGTCTTCAATCTCTTCAACTGCAGGAACTCGAGGAAGGGATTACCTCCTAACATTACTCTGTTAAGGGATAGGGTCCGATTTTCTGAGGTCTTTCTTAGCGCCATGGGTTGACTGCACAATGAGGAAACGTAGGACTCTGGGAAACTAAAATGAGCCTCTAATGTTTATGTTTGATGATGGTTGCATATAAAATGTATTAACGTTGCTGCAAGCCACAGATAACATCCAAGGTTGACATGTGTAACAAAAGTGGCATATTGCATTCACATTACAAGCTTATTAGCCACCTTTCACATCCACAGGTGTGTAGGGTAATGGTGTTGGCGTTATTACAATCCAACACCACTGGGTATTTTTAAAGAGACCTGGGGATATTGCCAGCCATTTTTGTGGGAACAAAACCAGATATTTTTCACAGGAAGTCGGACCATCTCCAATTTTGACCTGAAAACGAAAACACGGTAAATCTTAAAAGTGGCTTTTACACGAAGGTTTGACTCGGGTACATTCACAAAAAAAGCCTAGGTTGCATTTTGGCGAGAGTTACACTTTAAGTTGCAACTTAAATAAACGTGTAGTTTTAACTAATCTGTGGTTTTGCAGAAGTTTACTTGGCTAACATTTATTCTGGCAACTGGCTTGTATATATCATGCAATAAGTGACAAAATGCCCCCGAATCGCTTTTTTCATCATCATAAATGCAAAAACAAAAACCGCTTCCTGGAAAGATGTAGAGATGCAACATGTTGATACCAAGGATGTGACATTTATGTGGTGTCAGAAGGCTTGAACCTCTTCCTAGCCTCAGAAAAAAAATTCCTAGAATAAAAATACCCAAAATGAATCAGGAATAAGGCTTTTATGCATATTTTGGTCTCATTTGAAAGGTAAGAAGCTACAGAATATGAATCCATTGAAAATGAACCTACTTCTATTACTATTGCAATTTAACAAAAAGTAAGATTTTCATCCATGCTGAGTATATCCAAATTTCAAAGGCAATATCCCCATTATAACCAAGATTTCATAAATAATGTTGTGGCTGAAAGTCATCTTTAATCAACTGTAACTCTGTCAATGTGATGAAATCACTAAAATAAAATAAAAAACATTTGTTACACAATTTAGAAATATATACTCAGGAAGTCTCCGTGTTTAGGCCGTCAGGGTCATAAATCAACACATTAAAAAGAACATTTAACAGCAATTAAACAAAAAAAATGTAAAAGTAAAACAGAGGGGGATGCACCTCCCCATAAAACTACTAATAACATCCTTAAAAATATTATATCCTAATATTTGTGATTTATAGCAGTCAGTTGTCAGCAGCCTGACTAGTCTAGATGAGATTTCTTCATCATTTTATACCCACTTTCACAAGTTTATTATATTTTCCGAAAGTTTAAAATATTGGCTTGAATGAATTTCGCTTATTCTCCGGTGGATCACACAATCCAAATCATGATATGTAGGAAGCAGTCAGTGAGGTTTAAGTGGCCGAGGTCGTACCTGAGCTCCAGAGCAACGTGAACACCAGCAGTCGGTCTACGGGATCCATGTCCAGCTGGCGTGTTGTCCAAACAGTCTGTCACTCTCACTTACTGTCTGTTGATCGTATATGTCTTTATCAGCTCTCATCAAATGTGCAGTTTCCTCTTTAACTTTTAATCTCTATGACGGGCAAACAGGAAGCTGCCTGAGATAATCGTAAGCTGACATCCTGTGCTCTTAAACTTCAGGTACCACAGTATCATTTACTGGAACTAGAATATGTTCCAGTAAACGTGTGAAGCTGTTTCACATCTGTGACCGGACATTTTCTCTTGCTGCGTAAATGCATCTTTGCTGTAAACCTATCGGCATGAGGCCAGTGCAGATCTACTGATTGCCTGATTAATTTTTACGTCGCCCAATTTACCCCCATTTACTTCGTTTTAAGTGTTTGCTACTAGTTTCTTTTAGATTACATTTTAAAATCCTACACTTTACTTACAAGGTGTCACAGGTCGCCCAGGTACATTATTTAACACTTAAACTTAAACGCATTCCCCCTCCGAGCTCCAGTCAACATTACAAATCATAAACACCTGAAAACGGAGGTCAGCTCCATGGATCGCTGCTGCAGTCAGGCTGATAAACAGGAGTGAGGATAAATCCACTTTTTAATCCCAAAAGTTAAAAGAGTAATCTCTGAGCTCTCCTCCCCTTGGCACACGCTCTGGATCAGATCAGAGTGACTCCAGGTGTTTATTCTCCAGAGGGTCTGGCTCTGATCCAGACTCTCTAACCAGATCTGAGCAGCTGAGCAGCACCTCTTCCCGCCTGCCCAGCTTTTGGCTGCTTTGGCATGACTTGAAGATTTGAGACCCTGAGCACATGTCCGGGGGCAAACAGGACTTCCTGTTCCTGTGATGATGTTTCTCTTGTAAATCTGTGCGGGATTGGGCCCAGTTTAGGAATGAACCTCCTGGCAGAACAGGTCCAGATAATGACCACTCTGGACTTTCTGTCTACTGCGACTATTTGGTCTGGAATAGTTGCACTTTGACCTCGCAGTCCACAATTTTGCCTTTTCCTTTCTTATCTTTCCCTCATTGATAATCAAACCGAGACTCTTTAAAATCTCAGCATAGGTGACACTGGGAGGAGGACACGCATGCACAATACACCCCAGGAGAGTATTTGTAATGAGAGGACTGTGTACAGGTTCGTGCCACATGATTTTATTGACCTGAACATGTTCTTGCTTAGATTCTGAGGTATTCTGAGTTTTATAAATGAGGTCAAACTGCTACTCCAGCATCTTCACTTCCGTCCGTCTGCAAGTACAAACTCTTCATCTTCTCTAAAACATAGGTTTACGCACAATTTCCAAAACAATCCTCATGTACAAGTGAAGTTATAAACTCTAAAAACAACTGTTACACCTCCATAATATCAACAAATCAGAAAGTTATTCAGTTATTATACATTAGTGTATTCACAGCTAACATGTCTCTGTAGCCAGCAGATGGTGCTGTTAAGTTAAATATTTCAGCAGCTGAGCTCAATAAAATTCTGGCAGCACTCAGCAGGTTGATGTAATAAAAAAGGAGAACTGACAGCCGTGTTTTTGTGCATAGTTCATGGATTTAGCTTCCAGAGTCGACCACGCCGAACAGTAAAAACACTTCTCTGCTGTTGGACTGCATGAGTCCAGTAAGAACCAAAGAACGGTTCTGTAAACACGAAGATTTCCTCCGCTGCAGACAGGCTGCAACAAGGATAACATCATACTGATCAGTCAATCAATAACAGAGTAATAGCTTTTGTATAAAAGTTTATTACACTCAAAATAAGCTTCTTTGTTTGTATAGCACATTTTAAAAATAGAGCATACAAAGTGTTTTAACAGATGAAGGAAAAATGAGAGAATCGGGAAGTTAATATAACTGAAGCAGGTCCGGATTCGTGTATCGGTGAGAAAAAGACAAGAAGATGGAAAATGCAAATTGCTAAATGTCATGAGAACAAAAGAGCAATGAAAAAGACAACAAGAGCAAATTAATACAAATAAAACGAATAGAAACTGTTTTAAGTGCTCATACATTATTAGATAACTTATATTTCATCAAGTTTTATTGTGCTTTGTCGCACCTGTAACCAAACTAAACCACCGAAAGTCAGTATGAACAAGATTTCCAGGGGGTTTTGGAGGAACCGGCTGTCTTGAGTCATCCACTGTGTTCACTGTTTGTTCAGCAGATACAATCATCTTTCCTCTGAGCTCCAGCATCTCCAGCCACCAGGAACATAATCATTAATCTCAGTGTTCTTCTCTCATCCCGGCTTCTGGACTCTACAGGCCTGCACATACATGATAGAAAACATGTCTTGTTAGTGTAAAAATAACTGCTGTCTGCTAACTAAATACATCGTGCTGAACACTCAGTGTAACTGTACCTTCGAGTGGCAGCAGAGGGCAGTGATTAGTGACATCATACCCAGCAGGAGGACAACAAGTCTGATGAGGAGCTCTGTTAGAGGGGCTGAAACAGATTTAAACCATCACATCTTATAATATCACATCATTATAATTAAAAGCTAAGGTGCCTTAAAGGAAGAGTTCACCCAAAAATGAAAATTCAGTCATTATCTAATACTGAGTGAAGATCCATAGTCCACAAAACATTTCTGGAGCTTCACAGCAAAATAGCTTTGCAGCATTCTCTGGACCTGTTTCAAAACATAAAATAAACAAAATTCAGCTTGTCTGGTGAGTCCAAGTCTCCAGAAGCCCTGAGACCCCAAAGTCATTTGAAAACACGTTATTAACACCCTCGATGTGCTGTTGAGTTTGTGCAGTGAAGATTTCAGCTTAAAAAAGGTTGTAAAAACCGTCTTTTCAGATCAATTTGGGATCTCAGGGCTTCTGGAGACTTGGATTATGCCAGACGAGCTGAATGCTGCCAATTCAGTTGGGTTTTTTTACGTTTTAAAACAAGTCCCCAGCTACTTCAGTTGTTGAGCAGAATGCTGCAGCTCTGTTTTACCGTGAAGCTCCAGAAATGTTGTGTCTGCATGTTAAGATAGTCAGCTTCACGTTCCCCTGATTATCTTGCGATACCTGCAACGGTGAGATAGAGATGCCGGCTCTCGGAGGAGAAGTTATGGGAGAAAACATGGACGTGATAAACGCAGCTGTAGTCCCCTTGGTGGGTGTGGTCTGCGGCAGAGAACAGGAAGTGGGCGGAGTGATTGACAGCTGGCTGGGTGTAGTTCTGCACTGTGTTGGAGGAGGTGAAGATGAGCTGGAAGGAGCCTCCTTGGTACTGTGGTTCGATGGAGCATGTGATGGGGAAGTTGGAGCCCAGGAGCACCTGAAGCCCCTGCTGCCGTGCCTTGGAGACCCCATCAGTGGAGGGAGAGGGCGAGATCTTTGGCTGAACGAGCAAATCTGTTAACAGAAAGAGAGCAGACATGTCAACAGAGGGATAAAGGGCAAGTTCAACACTGAATATGTGCAGTCGGGTTTCTCCAGCGGGCCCCACATGTTCTGCATGACTTTACATTGTGATGACGTCACAGATTTTTAAATCGCTTTTCTGGGCGCGAAGGAAAGTTTTACAAATATAAAACCTCTATGAATCAGAAATTCGTTATAGAAAGAGACATGTTTTTGCCCTTTCCGTCGGCTGGTTCGTCAGCAGGATTACACAAAATACTAATCAACAGATTTTCACAAAACTCGAATGGAGGATGGGTCTTGATCCAGAATAGACCTCCTTAAGTTCTCCTACATTGCGAGGGTGTTTTTTTTTTTTAGTTTTTTATATACCATCGGGCTCTGCTGGTGGTACCGGACTTCTGCCAGTCATATGGTTCTTTGATCTGACGTTTTTTGTTTGTTTTTTTAAATTGTCGGACCTTTTCCAAACCATCTGGCGCATCAGGTTACTTTATCTCATCCCTCCTGTTTTGTGATCATCAGTGACGAGATTATGAGCAATCACAAAGAGACATGAAGAAAACTTCAGATGTGACTGTTCAGTCGTACCTGAGCACACCACCTCAAGGCTGAAATAGCTTTCAGTATCATCAGTCACTTTTAAACACTCCATCAGAGCAGATGCTGACTGGACACAGGGCGACGTGATCCACCACACCAGTCGATCTGGAGCATCATCTGTCACCTCTGTTGAAATAACAGAACCACAATCCAGCCGTCGACAAACGGCGGATGCAGACTTCTCGTCCCATTGAGAATCCCAGTCAGCCACTGGTCTCCACTCTCCCTGGTTCTTCATCTCCAGTATACCAGCGCAGCGACTGTTCTTTCCCACCAACCTGATGTTATCTGAATCTGAGCAGAGACAGGAAAGTAATTAGTAGAGGAATAAAGCTAGTGAGCCACATCAAAGCTGCATCTCTCCTACCTGAGCAGGTGAGTGCAACAGCTTCACCAGATGAGCAGGTGTTTCTATCTGAGCCTGAGCTTCTACAGTCCTGGAGAGTAGACTCATTGCCTCCACACTGGAACTGTTTGGTCCATATCGGGGCCTCCACGTCTCCATAGAGCGCCCCCTGGAGGACTGAAGGAGCCCCACAGCCGAGCTCCCTACAGACCACCTCTGCATCCTGCTGGTCAAAGTCATCTTTACACACTGAGGACCACCTCTGGTTAGACTTCACCTCCAGTCCACCTGAACACCGACTAGCACCATTCATCAGCCTGATGGAGTCTGTGGATACGACAGTGGTGGAAGAAGTACTCAGATCTTTCACTTAAGTACAGGAAGCAATACTACAGCATAGAAATACTCCCACAAGGACCCTTTTAACTGGCTATGAAACAGTCTTAAGATGTCTCTATATGACCTACGTAAGCAATCTTCACCATCAGTGAGAAGATTTGGTATTTTTGTTGAACTATCATCCAAATTTATTTTATAGAGCGACTGTTGTGGTACAGTAAGATCTAGGTTGGCACTTTATTGAGTCAATACAGCTAAAACTTAAAATGCTTTGAAAGTGCTGCCTGTGCGTCAGTTATTAGGATACTTTCTTACTTGCACTTGTTCCGACGAGCAATGGAAATATTCATGATTGTAACCTCCCCACGAAGGGACTTATCCGTTGCCTATTAGCTCCCTGAAGTCTGCCTGGACCACAACCTCAGATCATTGGGGAAGTCACCACAGGCAATGGGCCTCAGCCGCCTCCCAGTCACCGGACTGGGACTGGACACAGCCTCTAAGACTGAGGGGATCAGTTTGGCGATGGGGGAGATACAGTATGGAGGTGATTTACAGCAGCTCTGACCAGGACTATTGCCGCGTTCCAGTAAACGTCGGATGTCAGAATTTCCTGGTTGAGATTTCCAACTTCCGCCTTTCAAACACCAAAAGTTACCAAGAAACTGAGCTGACCATATCAAACTCTAGGGACGCGAAGACGTGGTAGGCGAGGACAAGTTTCATTAAAGCAGCTGTAAGCGTTGATGCCGTTTGAGCTGTCTGTTTCATTCAGGGGTTGGTAACCAAACACTCAACAATATAGAGCTATTTAACACTTATTTAAATAAAAATATATCACGTACAGCATCTTTAATGGTGTTACCTGAACAGGTGACTTCCAGACTGTAAGTGCTGGGCACATCTTTTGTTGTCATACACTCCTTCAGTGTAGAATTGGATCGAACGCAGGAAGAGTTGATCCACCACACAGATTCTTCAGGGGAGCCCATTTTCTTTCCCGTAGAAACAGAGGAGCCACAGTCCAGCCTTCGACATATTACAGATGATGCTTTCAGGTCCCAGTCAAAGTCTTGAATATCCACAGCTTTCCAGATCTCATGGTGTTTCACCTCTAGTCTACCAGTGCAACGGCTGGTTCCTCCCACCAACCTCACATCAACAGGGTCTGAACAAAGACAAGTGAATGATTAGGGAACGAACGGAAGTGACTTGAAATCAAAGAGAATCAAATCAAAGTCGTGGCTCCTCTCCTACCTGAGCAGGTGAGTCTGACAGCTTTGCCAGGTGAGCAGGTGTTTTCAACTGAGCTTCTACAGTCCAGGAGAGCAGACTCGTGGCCATCACAGGGATTATTGAAGACTGAAGGAGCCCCACAGCCGAGCCCCCTACAAACCACTTCTGCATCCTGCTGGTCAAAGTCATCTTCACACACTGAGGACCACCTCTGGTTAGACTTCACCTCCAGTCTGCCTGAACACAGGTTGGTCCTGTTCACCAGCCTGACAGAGTCTGGGAAAAGAAACAGCACCATAAGAAAAGCTTTAAGATCCAATATAATGCTCATTTCTGGGTTCATACTTTTATACTGTTTATATACTTTAATGTTCAAAAAACACTTTAATTTTCTTTGGCTGTCCAGTGTTGCAGCACCTGTAGTCTCACCCTCTATCTGAACACTCTGTTTTGTCTGAAAAAGCCCAGTCTGCTCTGATTGGTCAACTCTCACAGGCCTGAGCAGTGTTTTTGCAGCCATGGCTGTGTTTGGGGTGTATTATCACAACTTTTCGGAAGTCCCAGTGGCTCGTTTTGAAGGCACCGTTTCTGAAACTAGACCAAGTCCATAGACTAGACCTGCCTGCTTATATAAAAAAAAAAAGGAAGCAATGTGTCGCCATGTTTCAGTACTGATTTTGATTTACTTCTTCGGCGGTTAAAGGTGGCGCTGATGTCTTTATACGAGCCACCTACTCTGACTTTTATGCTGTCATTGTCCTGGATAACTTTTTTTTTGTCAAAGTTAGTCAGCTAACAGATGTGTGAGTAAAGATTACTAGTAAATATTAATGTTGTTACCTGAGCAGGTTATTTCGAGGACAGCAGATGAAGATGTAAGTCTTAAACATTTCATCAGTGAAGATCCTTCACAGTAGGTCTTGAGTTCCCAAATAAATCTGCTGGAGGGCGTCTGTCTTCTTCTGATTGAAACAGCAGAGCCACAGTCCAGCTGTCCACACACTACGCCTGCTAACCTCAGGTTCCAGTTCACGTCGTTCACTGGTTTCCATTCGTCAAGTTGGTTAATCTCCAGTGTGCCACCACACTGGGAGGCTCCTCCAACCAGCCTGACATCACCGGGTGCTGGGTAGAAACAAGAAGAAACAAATGAACACTATGACGATGTCAGTCACTGGCAGGACTGTAGGCGGGGTTCACCTGGACAGGTTGCCAGACAATCAAAAGGCTGCTTCTTTAGCCGCGTTTCCACAAAAACTACCAGGAACTTTTAGCCTCAGGGCTTTCTTTTCAAGGAACTGAAATGATCCCTTTGCCCATTTTTTTCTGTGTTTCCACTGCAGTCTGAAGACAGAAGAGCATTGGGCCAGTTTGCCTGCTGACGTACGACAAAGCACTGTGAACGTAGTGTGCCCTGTTCCCTCTCTGGGAAACGATCCTGTGGTGGAAACGTGGCTATAGAGACAGACAACCACACTCACATTCACAACTAGGGACAGTTAGCTTAAAAAATAATAATGCAAACTGATGGGAATATTTTCTCCTACCTGAGCAGGTGAGTCCAACAGCTTTTCCAGGTGAGCAGGTGTTTCTGTCTGAGCCTGAGCTTCTACAGTCCAGGAGAGCAGACTCACGGCCTCCACACTGGAACTCTTTGGTCCACGTTGGAGCCTCCACTTCTCCATAGAGCGCCCCCTGGAGGACTGAAGGAGCCCCACAGCCGAGCTCCCTACAGACCACCTCTGCATCCTGCTGGTCAAAGTCATCTTCACACACTGAGGACCACCTCTGGTTAGACTTCACCTCCAGTCTGCCTGAACACAGGTTGGTCCCGTTCACCAGCCTGACAGAGTCTGAAGAGACAGAGTGAATGATTTATGCCTTCAATTCAAGTCTGAAATCTGACACATACTGTAACACAACAAACGTGTGCAAACCTGAGACAATACCGACCTAAAACGCAGAGAAACACAGCTGTACGCAGCTCCTTCTGATGCCATGTCTCTAGTTATACGGGCCATAATTTACCATATTTCTCATAAAGATTATAGTTTAGCTTCATCGGTTGGCCGATATCGCAAGAGTATCATAGTGAAAGTTTGAGGGATCATTGCAAAAATGGTTCTACTGTATATTGGCCGATTTATTGATACTGGAATTTTTTGCTCCCTAATATCAGGATTGTTATCAGACCCAGAAATGGACCATCTGCAGGCGTCCCGATAGCCCAAAGGTTCAGACAGAAACATAACTGCAGCGTTGCTGGTTTGACCCGGTACGTTTCTTACATGTCACACCTCTTTCTCTCAGTTAATATTGTTTTTCCGTCATTTCAGAAAACTTTAAAATGTTTCAGTCTGGTACAGATAATGTCATTTTTAGAACGAATCCGAGTATCATCCAAATAAAATGTGTCAATATCTGAAAAAAAATCCTCGTCTAGTAGCTGACGGAAGTTTATACATTCAAATTTATTTTAAAAAAGGTGTTCTGTAAATAGTTATTTTACTCTTGTGATCCAAAACATTGATCTGAAGCTAAATTCTGAGGCTTCAACAAAATAATAAATTAAGCAACTTCTGATCAACGCATCGATTTCAGGCTTAAATAAACAACATCCTGATACTCGAACTCACGTCTGTTTTGAGTTCAGTGCTTCCCGAGTACAAAGACAGATCCTTCCTCCTCCACTGCGGTCGACAAAGAGGGAAACTGAAGTGTTGTAGAAATCTTAAAAAGTTAATGACACTGACCTGAACAGTTGATCTCCAGAGAGGAAGAGGCCGATCTATCTGAGCTGTATCGAAAAATCTCTCTAAACTCTGAGAAAGTCAGTATATTAGAGGAACGCTGGGTTCTTCGTAACGACACCACAGAACCACAGTCGAGCTGTCTGCACACCGCAGCTGCTGACGTCAGGTTCCACTCATAGTGCTCGTCCGCCACTGGTTTCCAGACTCCCTGCTGGTTCTCCTCCAGGTTCCCAGCACAGCGGCCGGCTCCTCCCACCAACCTGACATCCTCAGCCACCACTGAGCACAGACACAAACATCATCGTCACAGGAAGTCAGTTTCTTCACTTATAATTCTGTTTTTAATGACTCGTTGAACTGTTCGTGTCTTCAGCCCCGAAGTCCTGAAGAGAGAAATCTACGTGAAAATCAATTAAATATAATAATATAAGAATAATTTAACTGGATATAACAAAAGTTTTAAGTCTGGCATCACCCTCCTGCTGCTTCAACATCCCTGTTTTAAAGATACAAGAGGTTGAAAAAAAAATGTCATCAATATTTTTAATGAAAATAAAAATAATAAATTAATAATATTTTAATACAAAATTGTCATTTATTCAATAGTTTCCAGGTCATTTGACCCATTGGCTCAAAATCAAAGCCAAAATTGTCTTCCTGTACTGGTTGAATGAGACGCGCCTCCTTTTTATTGGATTTTAGTGTTTTTTCAATATTTTTAATATATTTTTAAATTAATATTTTTAATTAAAAATCATTTTTTATTGTCAATAGCCTCCAAGTAAAGCGACCCACTGACCTAAAATGGATGCCGAAATGTTTTCCTGTACCGGTTGAATGACACCAGTGTTGGGTAATGTTACTCATGATGCTACAAGATTACTGCCATTAAAAAGTAACTTGTTACGTTACTGCATTATCTACTGGGAAAAGTAACGTGTTAGAGTACTTAAGAGTTACCAAAAATTACGGTAAAACCTTTTTGTGACTTGTTGCGCATCTATGTAGCTTTCTTACGGCCCACAGTCGGTAACTCTGCAGCCTGACAGCAGGAACGACAAACGCAGTATAACATTTCCAGCTCTATAGTCTGCTAACAGTCTGACAGCTAACTGGACGGCAGCAGCAACAACTTCTGCTGACGCTCAGGAGAGTTTTCAGTACAAGCAGGAGTTTGGATATTTTCCTATGAAATGAAGTGAGCTCACACACATAATCAATGACAGACACACACACACTGTATATTTTCTGTAGTGTATTTCTTGAACACACTTGGGCCCATTTCATGTTATGTCTCTGCCTCTAACGAAGTAAAACCAGAACCAGAGTCCTACCTGAGCTCCAGAGTGACAGAAACACAACCAGCACCGTGAGATCCATGTCCAGTCAGCGTGTCGTCTCAATCTGCCTGTCAGTGTGCAGCTGTCTCTGGTTTTATCAGGACAGCAGTCAGGTTCAGCCCCCAGGATGCCTCTGCTTTAATGTTTTATCTACTTCCTGTTCTCTTCTACTTCGGGCCATCATGAAGCTGTAATATCTCAGCGCATCTATGTAGCAAAATATGAGTTCAGATAGAGCGTCATCAATATCCAAGGAGACATGGCATCGTCATTTTTTGCCTTCTTCCCTCTGAAAGTCCTGAACCAGCTTTAGAAGAAGGAAGCAGTCTTTAATTCACCGGCTCACAGCCTGTGTCTAACCTGAGGCCAAAGTCTGTAATTTTAATTTGACATCATTTAGCAAAAAATGCGCTCTTAAAGGAACAGTTCACCCAAATAATGTAAAGTCAGTCTTTGTTTTCAGCGCCACTCCGATGGAAAGTCAGGTGAAGTTCGTTAGATCACAAAACATTTCTGGAGCCAAATGATGGAAAACTTTTTCTGGGAGATTTTTTTTTTTTCATCAAAATGTTTTGTCTTCAGGAGAAAAAAGTTTTTTGTTCATGTGTGAAACCGCGTGATTTTTTTTTATTTGTAGACGTTTTTTTGTTTTTGTTTTTCAGGAGAATTTTTTGGAAAACAAAAGTTTTTTAGGAGAAAATTGTTTTTGTTTTAAACCAAATGAAGACAAAAAATTCAGGAGATTGTTTTTGTGAAAATGTATTTTCCAGGAAAAATCAAGGTTTTTGATTATGTATGAAACTTTTTGTTTTCATGAAAATGTATTGTCCTCAGAAGAAGAAAAAAGGTCAGAAGTCAGAGTTCAAGTAATATTCATAGTAAAAGTAATATTTAATGGTCTTATTCTGATATAGATGCCTGCTGAAGGTGTTTTAACGGCACAGTTTGGGATCTCAGGGCTTCCAGAGACTTGGATTGGTTTTTCTCCAGCTGCTTCAGTTGTTAAGCAGAACGCTGCAACTCTGTTTTACTGTGAAGCTCCAGAAATGTTTTGTGGACTACGACACTTCACCTGACTTTATATCAGCATGAGGGAGGAGATGATGAGTGATAATTGTCATTTGAACTTTCCCTTCAAACAGATCTTGGCGTTTCAGTTGGAGTTTTCAGTGTTCAGTACGAGTCGGCGGTGCTCAAGTTGTGACGTTAACATCCTGACAGCCGAACTCGTCAACAGACACAAGGTCGTCTGGTGAGATGAGCTGTTTCCTCTCCACCTTTTAATCATCTCATCAGTTTTATGTGGTTTTGATCATTAGTCCCACGTTTCCTGCTGGACGTGCTGATGTAATACTGGTGTTTTTATGTGCTTTTTATTATACTTTTAACACAAACCTGTCCATTTCATTTAATTTCCAGGCACTGCACCTCTGGTTAGTTACTGGAACGGGCCATCCGGACGAGAGTGGAAATCTCATCCTACTGGTAGAGAGAAAACTCAACATTACAGTAAGACCCCATTTTAAAGCTTTCAGTTTACTCGAAATGAGACGCCGATGATGTTTATCTGTGTTGAGCAATAATCAGTAAAATGAGGCTGCCTGTGACGCTGCTCCTGCACACAGATGGTGATAATACTGAAGGTTGACTTCTCAGTAAAGCAGATGACAGGATGATGGTTTGATAAAATAATAAGGAAAGAAAACAACATTTTTAAAAACTCTGCCCAATAACACAAAGACGACTCTCCTCACACGTGTCCTCTTTTAATAATAAAATCTTTATTCTCAGGATTTGGTTGTAGGAAACATCACACAGTCTGGAGTCACAGCAGACAAGATACGAGTCGTTTGGTCAGTCAGTCGTCAGACAGCGAACATCTGAAATAATTAACATTTACATGAACTGAACTGTTTCTCGGCTCAGACGGTCGTGTTCGTTCCTCCGTTGGTCTGTTCCAGAGCGCGAGATCTGCATAGGTGTGCGTACATACACCAGTATTTTTCATAAACTGCTATTCTGTATATATTTGAAAGCACTTAAACACATATTTCCACAATCACTCGTAAAGTAAACAGAAAGTTGATGCGTGACCGGTTAAAGGAGGCTGACAAAGTTAGCTCGAGTTTTATTCTACATTAAATCTACGTTAGAAAATTCACCTTGTTCCATCACAGCTTCGTATTTAATAGCTTCCAAACGGCAAATCATGTCACAAAGGTTTTACTTGTTTTCTGCTCCATCTACAGAGATTAATCAAATATTAAAAAACATCCAAAACCAAAGAGAAAGTTTGAGAAGAGCTTTCAACAAAAATCCAGGTTGTAAAAGTAACAGTGAGCGTGACACAAAGTCGTTAGTCGATTAAAAAATAAATCTAATGTCTCCAAAGCGTTTTTATTATCTCGATCCATCTCCTTTTATTCATTTTATTGTGTTTACTGTAGATTTTCTAATGTTCAAACACCGTTCAGCTTCAGTTGTTCCTGTTTCTTTATTAGATTATTAGTTTCAGCCTGTTCAAACTCCCTCCAGACGATCTAACCACAGAAGATGTTTTGCACGGATGTAAAGTCAAAGTGCAGACTTCCTCCAGTCGACACACAAGTAAGTTGATTTATCTGCACGATATAAGAATTAAATACTTAAACACGACACCAGCAGATCTTCACTTCTTCATTTTTGTACCAAAAGTGGTTAAATACCTGGTACAACAATGAGGATTACTTTATTAATCCTTTTGGAGGAAGTTACTTATTTTTCTAATTGATTTCTCCACGTTAGTTAATTTTCTTTAATTCAGTGAGCCGGTTAAACCAACAGGCCCCGTGCACTCAGGAAGTAAACATGTGAAATGATGATGTGTTTTCATCTCCACACATCAGCACAATCCAGTCAGTCGGTCTGCGGTTGCGTAGAAGTTTACATATACGTGCTTGAAACACAATTTAATAACAAACAGGAAATACAGAGGAACAAAAAGATTTAGGCACATTAATATATAGCCGAAGATATCGTGACCTACAGCTCAGTGTTTCTGCTGGGAGACCTTCACCAAGATAATCATCAAAGAAAACATTCAGTGATCAGTCAAGACTCGACTCGGAGGGGAAGAGATCCGACCCATGAGCCGATTATCAGCGTAGTGACGATGCAGCCATCTCATACAGGAGACGTTCTGTAGATAACGATGTGTTTTCAACCCGCGCTGGACCCGTTCATTCAACTCAGCTGCCACCGTCTGTTAGAGACTCCGTACAGTACAGTATGTTTAAACGTTAAATTAATATTCTGGCCGGGTTTTTAAAAGGTCTTCATCTTTGCACTACATGTCTGTAACTAAGCTGCGTTCAGCTCAGACGCCAGCTGTACTGACGAAGCGAATCAAACACACATAAGAAAAGAAACCGTGATGTAACTGAGCGTCTTTGGTTCTCCAAACTGGGCAGGATTAATAAGAAAACAAAAAAAACAGGACATGGAGACGAACCATTTTCTTAATTTTCTAATTTTTTTAAATGACGATGTTATGATGTTACGGCCCAACCCCATTATGTGCTGTTTAGCTGACTGGACTGAACTCTCTCCTGTTATCTGGATTCAGTGAGATGCATGAAAAACTTCTAAGTATAAGGAATCTAATAATGAACTAACATGAAAATAAACAAAACAAAGCCACATACTTTTGTAGTAAACTTATAACCATTATTTGAGTAAAAAAAAAAAAAAAAGGGAAAACAAGTTTATACACTAAATTTTAAGTTTTTATTACCCCCAGCCTGAATGTGTTTGTGCCAAAGTTTTGTCCCATTTTCAGGGATGGAAAGCAACTTTTCTGTCCAGCAGCCACACCGGCTACAAAAGTCAAATATCAGCCGTCTCTTTATTGGGTTTTTTTCTGACGTGATGGGTGATTAAATCAGAGGGACTCCACGTGGTGGCTGATCGACTTTCTTCACTTCCTGCTCATGTTGAAATCCAAACTAGCAGATTGTTTCTCTCGGTTTTCAGAAGCGTGACGCCGGGTGATGATGATGATGATGTGTCGCCAGCTGTCCAGCGTTGGCTTTGTCTCTCAGCATAGTGAGCGCGGTGTTGGAGAAGTCCCTCAGGATGTCCACCGTCTCCCTCTGCAGCAGCAGAGACTCCTGCACAAACTCCTGCTGGCTCTCCACCAGCAGCTGGACCGACTGAGCCAACATCTCCAGAGACTGAGACACCGAGGTCAGGAGCATCCTGCTGGCCCGCTGCTGCTGGAGGCTCTGAGAGGCCATCTGGGCCACGTGGTCCTGGGCCCTGCGAGAGGACGCCCCGGCTGGGAGAGGGTCACATGGGTTTGAGCCTGAGCTGGAGGGTGGAGGTTGATGAGAGTTGGAGGTGGGAGCAGCAGAGGATGACACGGGAGGAGCAGGAGGTGGTGGTGGGAGCGAGGAAGTGGAGGGCGCAGGGCGAGAGTCATTGGCTGCATCAGATTTAGAGGCAGGTGGGGTAGGAAGTGAGGAGGAAGAAGAGGAGGAGGACGCAGGGACAGAGGAGGCAGTGAGGGTGGAGCTTGAGGGGGAGTGTGACGGGGGAGGCGCAGCAGCCGAGGCGGTGTCGGCATCAGAGGGGAACACAGAGGAGGTGGAGGCCACAGAGGAAGAGGGTCCAGGTGGAGGTCTGGAGGGCGCGGTGTGGTTCTGGTTGTTGTTGTTGTTTCGGGAGTAGGTGTGGACCGGCTTAACCCTCGGCGTGACGTCGTCAGGCAGGGGGTCCAGGGAGGCGGCGGGCGGGGCGAGATTAGAAGAGTAGGAGAACATGGGGTCGTCATTTTCATCAAAATCCATCGTACGATCTGGTGGATGAGAGAGAGAACAGTGTCCGGTGAGCAGTCATCATCACAGGAACATGGACCAAGACATGTTTTTATTTTTGGCGATCCGATTTCTAAATCGGATCTAAACTGTTTAAGCCTTGAACACTGGTGGGAAAAAGGTTTTGCGAGCATAATCTAACATGTTGATGAAGGTTCTCAGTAATCCAGGTTAAGTCTAGGTGCTGTATCGTAGCTAACTGGACTCAAACCGGCCTTCATGTGGGTTTCAGCTAGCTTTAGAAACCCACACGAAGGCCGGTTTGACCAACGACTCTGTAAGGACACTCCCACACAGAGTTTAAAAGCCTGCAGGTCCCCTCCAGTTAGTTAGACCTGAAGAAACGTCTTCAAGAAACTCAAACAAGTCCAGCTCCCTATGATACAGCACAATCTAAGTTCCTAATTTTTTTTCCACCTATGAATTCAAGAACACATTTTCAGAAAAAGTTAGAATTTTTCAAAAATCCACAAGTTAGATTTATTGAAAATTTTCTTCAAACAATGTTTTTATTTTTTCATCCCCCATGTGGAAAAAAAACTTTTCATACGGGGGGAAAAACATTTCCTCCAGGAATTTTTTTTTTTCTCGTTTCGCAGATGAACCGAGGAAAGAAATTGTCCAAAGAAACATTTTTTTTAGGAACTAAGAAACAAATTTCTAGCCACTTTTTTCTACCAGTTCTCAAGTTGTAATTACAGGAGAGGAAACCATTTAGATCAGACTTAGAAAATGGATCACCAAAAAAAACTTTACTTAACCTGCCGCTCATGGCCTCCGTACAGGAATCATTTCTTTGGTTTAAAAAAGTTACTTGTTGTTTAAACTAAAATCAATGCGAGGTTTTCTTCATCAGCTTTACCTCAAACCTATTAGTCACTGCACGAAGCCACAGGGGAAACAACATTTGTTAGATGTTGTGATAATTTATTTCCGTTTGGGGTTTTTTCTCATTAGTTTTATAAGAAGCCTCAGAAAAGCTCCAAATCTCAACAGATCCAGTTTGCGTAACGTTACCAATTCTGATTTTCATGAACTTTACCTGCAAACTAATCGAAATTCTAAAATTTTACAATAAAAGACACAATTTCACATCATTTAGACGATTATTTTGTCTTTGTTCCTTACTGATGATCTCATTGGATAATTCTTTAATGTGTAAGAAAATTAAAGTTATTTTCAACTATGATGCTTCATTCACCAACATTTAAGATTCTGTAAAATTGAGTGATGACTTATAAAATCATCACTACAATCATCTTGTAGCACCAACAAATCCATCTCATATGCTTCTTTCATCTGAATTTAAATGTTCGCTGAAGATGATCCAGAACCAAACAGTGTGAATATACGAGCTGAATAAAACTACGTTCTTACCTCCATCCTCAGCCAGGTCCAAGTCAAAGTCGGAGGAGGAATGGAACGGATCGCCTGCAAAACACGACAACGTCACATCACCATGGAGGGCTCAGCAACAGTCGATGTGTGAAGGAAAACTTCAAACATGCATCAAATCAAACTGCTGACTCTCTCTGCCATCGCTGAGGTTTTCACTCTGTAAATAAACTGTGAGCTCTGCAGTCTGTGTCTCGGTTATCGTTTTCATGTTTGTTTCAAAGCGGAATAAAACTCACAAAATGTCTGAAGACTTCTATTTGTTTTACTCTTCATTAAAATGAACTTAGTCAGTTCATACTATTTATTTTGTGTTGTGGATGTTTTCCTGTTCTTTGGCGTAAGGAGGAGCGTTTTACTTCAGTAGACTTCTGATGAATCTCAGCATGGCTCGAGGACAAACCATCAGTATTTGATCAAATGTGGGTCACGTTCTTGAATTATACTTAAATTGAGGGTAAACAAACTTTGAAGAGCGTTCTGGAGTGAAATCCCTTCAAAGAGTCACAAATGGTTCATATTGCACTTGGTCTTGTGTTAACATCTTCTCCTTTGTGTTCTCAGTCGGGGTTCTTGTTCAGATGTTAAATTAACCTGTTCTTAGTTTTCTTTCATCTTTTCATATTAATGGTTGTTTACCAATTAAGATATTTAACAAAGTACTTCATATATTTTTGATGCTGTGACCCTAAAAAGTCTCTAATGTTCACAACTAATCTTAGTCATCTACAACAGACTTTTTCTTTCATGCTGTTAAATATCCTATTAATGCCCGACTGTCTTTGTTGATCTTCATAAACTTTTTTTTCCTGCTTTTCTTTGCAATTAAAGTTTTTTGACTGCCTGATTGGAAAGTGTTTCCTGTGGATCTTCATCCAAGCAACGACTCCACATACGACAAATAAACAGTGTTGTAAAAGTGAAAGACACTCATACTGATTGTATGTGAGTGAAGGTCTTAAAGTATCTGATGTTAAATGTACTTATTACAGAAGCCCTGAAGAGCAAGTGAAGATTTTTATTTTCTAGTGATCCATTTTCAATAAAGTCTGATCTAATTGTTCTCTCTGCTGTGTTTATGATTTGGGAACTGGTGGAAAAAAAGTTTTGCGAGGATAATGTTTCGAAGTTGCTTTTTCCATCTGTAAAACAATTTTTTTCCTAAAGAAAAAAATTGGGGATTTTTTTTTTGTTTGTTTCTGAAACTAAGTGAAAAAAACATTTTCATGAGAAAATATTTTTGGAAGATTTTGTTTTCATTTTTTTTCACTCAATTACACAAACGAAAAAAAGAAGAAAAATCCCAATTTTTTTCAGAATTTCAGGAAAAAGAAAAATCTAAAACCTCATTTTTTTTTCACTTGATTTCACTCATGAAAACAGACGAAACTAAATCTTCCAACAAAATGTTTCACTCACTCAGTTTCACGTAGGGAACAACAAAAAAAAAAAAGTTTTCTCCCAAAATAACTTTTTTTACTTTGTTTCACACATTTTTTCCTCCTGATTTTTTTCCCACAAAAAACATTTTCCCAATTTTAATCTTTCTCAATTTCTGTGGGGGGAAAAAATTGGTTTCTCCTGAAAAATGTTTTCACCTGGTTTCACACAAGAAAAAGATCATTTTTTTCCAACGCATTTTCGCAGATGGAAAAATAAATTGAGGAAGATTATCCTGTCAAAATGTTTTCCACCAGTTCCTAAGTCATAAACACAGGAGAGAAAATGATGTAGAAAATGGATCACCAGAAAGAAAAACTTCTCGTCACTTGCCTCTCAGAGCTTCTGCAACTTTCTTTTGTTAAAATGTTTTTCTGAAACTTCTGCATTACAAATTTTTTTTTTAGGTTTCCCACCAGGAAAACACAGCGATTGTGATCTTACTCTAGTTTTAGCTTGATGACGTATATGAGCAGTCTATGTAGAGATATTGAGTATATTCATATTAGTGTAATGTACACAAGTCACTTTCCTGCCATGTCACTGGTGCACACACTTTTCTTAGTATTCAGCGCTACTTACCAAGTTCTTTCTCTGGTGAGGACAGAGGAGAAATGTCGAAGGAGGATCCACCAGGTAAGGAGTAGGAGGAGTCTGTCAGGTTGAGGTAGGAGTAGCTAGGGTTTGGCCCTTTACTGTAAAGCTTTGAAAAATCCTCTTCTTCACCAAACTCAGGATCACTGCCGCCATCTGAGAACCAACAAATCAAAACTGGTTGATGGAGGAGAAATGATGACACTTTGATTCAACTAAATAAACATTATTTGTCCATACAGTCTCTTTTCTAGTCGGACCTTTATGTTTTTTGTTTAACGTAGATTTCATTGAGGCAATTTTTTTATTTTCAACAGACTTTAACCATGATCTTGTTGGACTTGCACTTTCCCGTCTTAAATAAAAGAAAATGAACATACATATATTTTTTGCCTTATTTCTACAAGCAGATATTTTTTTGGTGAGAGCCAATAAACCACATCACGACAGAGTAGCCAGATGTGCTCCAGTGAATTCTGACTGGGCTGCGGTTTGAATCAGTGGTGACTAATTCAATGTCAGCTTCATCTGGTAACAGCGTGATAAGGACACATTTCTTTCCCTAAAAACACATTTAAAAATGAGACTGATAATTAAAGGTTATAAAAGTAATGTTAACTCATTAATCCAATCACTTTTAAGATATTTTAAGGCCTAAAATTCTGATTATTGGATTTTTTTAGTTTTTAAGGATCTGCTGAAACCCTGTACGATACAACGCTTTCACAACAAAAGCCCTGCCATAAATTCACGTTCGCCTGGTAAAACTAGATCTGACAGACGGTGTGCGACTCTCTTCTCCTCACCTCCTCGAGGACTCATCATCAGTATCTTATGGACCATCCTCTCCACAGGGCCTAAGTTCTTCTTCCTCAGGTTGCTGCCATTGGGCCCCCGGAGGGCCACGATGCGTCGCTTTCCATCACATTTGAGGTCCGCCCACTTCTTCATGATCTGACGCACCTGTGAGAAAATAAAACCTCCTTTAAAGTACACTGCTGTGATGACTGACATCCTTTACATATAGGACCCTGCTTCTACTACTGCCACTACTACTACGAGTGGATTAGTCAATGAACAGAAAAATGATTGCCAGTAATTTCGCTGATAAATTAGTCGTTTATCGAGGACTCACAACAAACACACAAACATCTTCGGGTTTTAAATGGTTGGTTGGACGAAAAACATTTTTTTACTTGTTGAAAATTATGAACTGAAGTACTAATCCTTCAGCATAGAAAATAAAAATGAAATATTACTTTAATAAACCGTATTTTATTTTCTCTTCTGTGTTTCCTTGAAAGGCCTTGAGAAATTATTCAAATAAAATTTCGTCACAACCTGCTGACAAATGTTTTGTTCCACAAAGACACATCCTTGTTTAAAGGACTGCATGTGAAAACACATTTAAATACAAACTGTATACCTCACATTTATACAGTGAAAAAAGGCTGTCAGTTCTCACATGTTGTATCAGTAAGATGACAATAACAAACCTCTCTGTGATTCTCTCCCAGACCGTTGATCTGATTCGTGATCTCGGCCCACGTCTGTTTCTTGGTTTCAGCCGACACTCCCTGGTTAAACTTCCCTACAAGGGACAGAAGATGTGTTAGACCCAGAAACCCAAACTGCCAACATCCGACATCTGAACTGCAACCAGATAAACAAAACTTCAGTCTCAGCTCACCAAAAGCAGCAACCACAGACAACATTTTTGCAGCTTGATACAAAAGAAAACTTGCACACTTCTCATTGTCCATGATTAATCTACTCGAGAAGTCTGTCTGATAAAACACAATTTAGTCTGATTTAAGGGTTCTTGAGAAGATTTGATGACATGCGGGCTCTTCATCCACTGCAAACCACCAGTCACAATCATTCTTGCCCAGTTTATGAAACAAAGCAGAGCATGTTTTGGTTGTTTAATAAAAAGCACTTCCCTACAAAATAACCATGATCACTCCAGAACGATTATTCCCACAGAGATTTCCAAATTAATCTTGTGAACACCTGTTTTTTTTTATTTCATTTCATAGTCGCAGAAAACCAAAATGTCACCAAGTCAGTTTATATCAATATCACGCAGCCCCGTTCGAGTCAGTACCACACTAACATGGTCGTACATACTGTGGCATCTCTGCAGTACCTCATTATAATGCTGTTTTGTCACACATTTCAAATGATCAAACATCTGTTTTTTACAATTTCGATCATGTACTTGCGAGTTCGATAATATTTCAATAAATTATGCAGCTCGAGTTATAAAATATCTGTTTCTCTGATAAGACGTTAAAGCAACAACAAGGCTGAGGACATTAAAATCAACTTTGACTCCAGAGCAGCGTCTCTCTGAAAACCATCCAATCATGGATGAATCTAGCAAACTGATCAACCATAATTACTAAGGAACAAAAGTTAATACCTTACAGTGGTGTTCATAACAAACATATAGGATCATTACACTATCCAGGAGACTCCCATGTTTCTGTGTTAAGCTACTTTGAGGATATAAATACAACAAACAAAAGAAATGGCAACAAAAAACATTCCCAGAACCAGCGACTCTTTTCACTTCACAAGTCTGATATCAGAACCAAATCTGTTTCACATGTTCTTAGCTGGATCTGATCCAAGTAAAGAAATAAACAATAACCAAAGTTCACTCCTCTTATCCTGCAAGACGGAAGACGATAAGCTTAGTGTATAAAATAAATCACACTGCTTTCTACAAGGTTTGGATGAGCGGCACCCCAAAGATCGAACTGAACAACGCCAACAAACACACAGTCTTTCCTACTCACTGAGGATGATGTATCTGTTCCTCTTCACGGCCTCCAGCAGCATTTTGACCTCAGTGAAGGAGAACCTCGGTTTGGCCTTCAACCCTCCTTTCACTCCTCCCGTCCTTAACTCGTCATCGTCATCACGCCACGGGGCCGACATGGCTGCACCTCCGCCTCCTCCACCTCTTCTACTGACGGCCCAATACAACTCAGTGTGAAACTGAGGCCAATTTCACCTCCCTCCAGGACCGTCTCGCCCTGATCCACCTGCCAGTCTGGACCAAAGACACCTGCAGAGGGCCTGCAAGAAAGGACAGAGGAAAGAGAATAGATGAAGATTATGGAGAGAGGCAGGAAAGAGACAGAACAGGGGGGAGAGAATGCATAAAAAGATTAATTAACTTTAAATCAACAGAAATCAGAGCTCTGTTCATGAAATGCATAATATATTAAATATTAAATAACTACACACAAGCGTATAAAGATTAACCAGCATCATGAGAGTTGCATGAGTATTGTTTGCTTTTTACCCAGCAAGAGTTTTATGAGAATAAACTGATATCATAGCATTTATTTAAACAGAAAAATAAAAGTCATTTTCCTCAGAAGAATTGTCCACTTGGAAAATTTTATTAATTAACAAGGTTTTTATGTGACACGTTCTAGTAAAGGTGCAAATCTACTTCACACAGAAACAGTTTGTTTGAAAGCGGGGAAGGTTTTAGGGTGTTTCTTGACATATTAGTCGATATGTTGCTTCGGACAGAAGTGTCACAATGAATAGGCTACGTGTAAATAAATGTGAATAATGTCTCATTTACTTAGTTATTAATTCTTTGGGCTGTTTTTCTGATTACTAGTGGCATTAACAGCTCCACCTAAACGCATTAAATTTAATGACATTTTTATGGACATTTCAAACAAGTCCTTTCATTAGTTATGTCTGTTGGTAAGCACAAAAATGCTCTTTGTTAAAAAGGTTTAACCGCGGCCGTTAAAGCAGAGGCAGTTCACGAGAATCAAACGACCACCTCTAAGATTTAAAAGGTGCACTGTTCATTTTATAGTTTATTTTTCTATTGTGAAAGCTAAATAAACAAAGCAGAGAAAAAAAGTATGTGCACTGTTTTTAAATTCAGAGCTTTACAGGTCAGACATGTAAAAGTCCCTTGGCACTTAATGTGAATATCTTCAGATTTCTTTCCTCCTCTATGACAGTAAACTGAATATATTTGGGTCGTGTACAAACAAAGACGTTGTCATCTTGGGCAATGGGAAACACTGCTCGACATTTTTCACTATTTTCTGACATTTTATCGACCGAACAACAGCTCGATTAACCAAGAAGAAAGTCCGCAGATTAACTGACAGTGAAAATAATCTCCAGTTGCAGCCCTGGCAGGGTTCCCACTCTTTTCTACAGATCTTTTTCCAGGACATTTTCAGCGATGATCTAGCTGGTACGACAAACAGGGAGCGCACGCGTACACCAATATGTTCCTTAATCAATTAAATTATAACCCTATTGCCTTTTTTCTCCTGTGAATTACAGTGTATTATCCATGGCTGCCTGAACACCGATAACCAAGGGTTGCTGGACAAGTGTCTTAAAACGAACAACTCACTGGTTTCCTTTTGAGAAAAATCCACATTTTTTACACTACGAGTTTAAATAATGTTCCAGGACAACACAAGATTTTCCAGGACATGTGGGAACCCTGCCTGGAATCAGTTAATACCGTTTCACCCGAGACACTTCCATGACTTTTCAAAAACTTTCAAAGATGTTACTAATTTTCATGACTTGGCAACGCTGAATAAAATGGTGGTTCCTGTCATGTAGGTCATCCTGTCCGACACTTGGTGGCAGTATACACCAGAACCCAAGTACAAAATTGTGAGACAGACATTTTTCTTCTTCCCAAGATTATTGCTCAACTACACAGGCAGCAGCTGCACGTCGACTTTGCCTGCAGCTCGTGTTTTAATGATGCCACAAAGTGATGGGCTCAAAAACTCCTCGCCGGACTCGGTCCAACACATTAACACAAGCATTACTACATCGGCCCACGATGACTGCTGTGCTCATTTCACACATATCGTGTGCCACTGACGACTTCAGGTAACAATTCAATATACAGGTGTGATTACAGGTACAGATTTGCAGATTTGATATCTTTTCAGCTGTCACATATCTCCACTCATCCTCTATAAGAAGCAGCACAACAATTTTGGCACTTACGTCCTGTGAGTCTTAACATGCAACTCCAACACTACAGCTGCTCGTTTGAGCCAGTTGACTTTTAAAACAAAGTAGTTTCCACTGGAAAGAAACTGTGATCACAAGAAAGGAGAGAGCACGCCATCGCTGTAGCAGAACATCTACAAAGAACAACACAAATACTGATAATTGAAAATAACAGGAAGTACAAGAAGTAAGGACATGACTGGACCATGCAGGGCTGGGCTGTAGGTGTTTTCACGGGCAATGACCGAGAACATCTTGTTTTTTCTTCAGCCTGTGTCGCGACACCGCCCCCTTCTGGTTGGACTGTAAAATAAAGGAAATATGCTTTGCACCCAAGGATGAGAGGTGTTGTTGTACTGCGACTGGGAGTCCATTTTGACTTAATAACCAAAATCCGTGTCATTATCCCACTTTATAGAGTTAAAACTATATCCAATAGGTTTAATTTTTCACAAGAGCCCTTCATTAAGATGATGTGACACACTCAAAAAATCTAAATATGTATAACAAAAAGATTGTCACATTATTACACTTGTGTATTTTCCCTTCTCTTTTCAGTTTGTTTTAAAGGAGCATTCTGTAGTTTTGGGGAAGAAATGATAATGAGAAGATAAAGATGATTTCTTTCTGCCTAAACAAACACAACACATAAACTCTCTTTGTTTTCATGACTGAATATACAAACTGACCTTAAAAGGACAACACGGTTTTATACTGTTTTACATTGTTTATATGTGGCGGACCCTGCCACCTTTCTAGCATCATACAGTGTTCTGGGACCTTATTTCCCTCTGAGAACAGCTTGTTTATTCACTTATGGGAAAACATAGATAAATGTGAGTTTGTATTATTATTATCATCTCATTAATAATGTAAATATTAAAATGCCCAGTTTGAATCTTTTCTCCCAAACTACAGTTTCCCTGTAATTGTCTTTAAATACAGTGAAACAGTGATTTCAGCACAACACGCCCGTACAGAGTTAAACACGTACATTACATCGACCGTCCAGAACTTCTTCTTCTGCACATGAGACGATCCAAACGAACATTGCGTCGGTTCTGACCACGTGGCCCGTCTGAGCCAATCAGCGGCGCTCTCCTCGCTGTCTTTGTTGAGCTCGTGCCTGCCTCTTCCCCCTGCCGCTCGTGCCTGGCGGCTCGCACGCGGAGCTGCCCACTGGTTCCGCCATCTCCGCCCGGTCCGTAACGCGGAGGCGCCGCTGCGTTTACAAAATGAAACGGCGAAGCTGCGGCGACGATACGAGGAGTCGTCGCGGATTTAAAGACGCGCGGAGTTGTGTTTGTGCGCTGAGCTCGAGCTAACGGTGGCCGAGATGCCTGCTAGCTTCGTCGCGACGCTGTTTTGTTTTTTCCGCATTGTAGCTAAACCGGCTTTTTAACGTGAAACCGCCCCCCCCGCGTGCGGTGCGTTAGCGAGAATAAATCGCGGCGTTAAAAAGTACACGCAAGGAAAGTGTTTCAGTGTGTGTGTGGAGAATGATTACCAGGAAAATGGCGCTGTCCTCTCCCTCCCCGCCTTCCTCCGTGTGATTCTCCCGAAAGTTCGGAGTGACGAGAAGAGCGCCACTGCGCAGACTCCGCGGCGCGCGAGATTTTTTTTTTTCCTCCCTTGAACGCGCAACATTTTCATCCTGCTGCCCCCCCCGCCCCCCTCTCCCCTCCCGCAGCTGCCCCGCATGGCTGCGTGCACCAATCAGCCCAAACACAGCAAAACACACAAAACTCACTAAAATCTGCACAATTAGCTCACATTTGAGTTTCTGCACGAGGAAGCTGAAGATCAAAGCTCCTCACGAGGAAGCTGGAGGCCCTCGCAGCCACGCCCCCTGCCGTCACATAATTAATGAGGCCAAAGCCGTGCACGCAATGTTTATTATAGGCACTGTTTTTATTCATTACGTTCATATTTAATGACACAAACACCAGTAAACATGCTCTCTGGCAAACCTGCTGAGGCCTTTTGGTTCAGCAAAGGTCACGAGCTGTATTGTCCTGCTAATCCCCCCCCACACCATCCAAAACAAACCACCGGAACCGACCTCCAGTCGTCCTGCACACCGCCACCAAGCTCAGTAATGACACCTGGAGAACCAACACGTCCACAGCAGCCACGAACCAAAACATTATGTAAACTGGCTATTATGGGAAAAAAAAAAACGTCACAAAAAGCACAAAATAACTGCATTTCATGTTGAGTCATGACCTTCATGAGACCAGAACCCCCCCTTCAGATGAGGGGGTGAGATCAGACAGACAAACAACCAGATCCATCGTCACTTTCACCTCCATTTTACATCAACATGGAGGAGAGAGAAGATGGAGAGGCCAGGAGGAGCAGATTCCACGTCTGTCCGCTTGGTGTCGCCAGAGATCTTCCTCTGGGGACAATATACGTGTTTCCTTCCTCTGGGCAATACCCGGCTGCGCCTGCAGGGGGCGCGTCATGCACGTGTTTCACCTCCTGTGCAGCGTTTCAGGCTGGAGAAAGGGGGGGGATGGGTGTGTGTTGCACAGTGGTGTGTTTACACTGCCTGTTTATAGTTGTGTGTATATATATTTTTGTCTCTCTATGAATTTTTCCTCATGTTTTCTGCACACACAGGGTCATTCTGTCTTTTCCCTGATGTCCGGTTGTAGAGATAAAAGGCCACTTCTTGGCTCTTCGCTGTGTTTGTCTCCACATGTTCACCTTTTCTGAGATAATTTTCTTGATTCATGTATTAGTGTGACTCTGCTCTCTGCTGCTACTGCTGGCGGTGGTGACGGTGACCCAGTTTCCCCGCAGGGATCATTAAAGCCTTCTTCCCTCTAACTGGCTGCTGAGTGACGGCAGAGGCCACCTGGAGGGGAAATACGCAGTGTGAAATGCACAGTGACAGAGGGCTCGCTGCGAAACCCCCCCACGGAAATAGACTTATAATAATTCTGTGACTCATTTCGAAGGCGTTATGTCATATTAGGATCACATCACTCCCCCTATCAGAGTATTATGAGAATAAATAGGAATACTATAAACATGCGAAAAGAGATACAGAACACCTCGTAGAAGACCAGAGCAAGTATATAATTAGTATATTAGATTTAAAAAGTGACCTATGTAAAGCAGAGAGTAAAAGCGGCAGCACTTTGGCACGGCACGCAAAAACATAGCGACTGCAAGTAGGATGAAGTAGAGTAAGAGCGAGAAGGACGAGCGCCGCGTCTATCGTTTCATGAGGTTGTTGGCTTTCTGGTTGGCGGCGTCGATGCGGGACACGTTGAGGATGGCCTGCAGAAAGAGAGAAAGACAGAAAAAAAGAGGTGTTAATAAGAACCACTGGAGCTGTCTTTCAGAGTCAGGCTTTATTGCAGTAGCTAATCAAATCACAGTTTTTCCCAAAGTTGGTTGTGCAAGAGACTCGCTCGCACAGTTTGAAGAAGATTAAACAGACTGTTCAGTCTCAGAGCTTCAGAGCGTCAGTTGAAATCCTTCATTTGTTCTGTATGTCTTAGTCCTGTGCGTAGATAAGATATAGATATATGGATATAAGAAAGATATAGATTCAATCAACACTGAGCTTCCAACTAGAACCAGGCTCAAAATATTCAAATCCATTATCGAAAACCCCGATAAACAATCCTGGACAAAATGGCACAAACATCCGATTCAAATCCTGCATGCAGAGCTCTGTAAAAGTTTCCTCCGGGTGCAGAGAAAAGCTCCAAACTCTGCATTCAGAGCTGAATTACGCTGATATCCTCGACCCTTACATATCCAAAAACAAGCCCTAAATGTCTTGAAGAGAGAAGAAAAGAAAACGTGACCCACCGTCCCTTATCTACAAAGCCCTATGCTGCCAGGAGTTGCACAATAATTCCCAGAGTTACTCCACCAGAATGACTCAGAGACTCTCAGGTCTACTGGGAGAAAGGGAGTAAATGTAGCAGCCTGCCACGAGCTCTGCAACTCTCTGAGCCTCCTGTCTGAGGTATGCGCTCTACTGAGTGCCATTCTCGTTTTTGTTTTTGTATTTTCTTAATTATTTTAGGTGGTACCTCTTGTCTGATCATCACACTGTGATAGGAAGTGGTGTTTGTTCACGTATTTGGTGATATTCGGTGACATAAAACTGTGAGACGTCACGATGACACACGGTGCTGTAACGTGTTGTGATGTGACAGCAGTACCTTTCCCCGTATGCGTTCGATCTGCACGTTCTGCGTATCGATCTCGTTCCCCATGTCCAGGGCCATGCTCTTCAGATTTCCGATGATGCTGCCGACATGAGACAGGTTCTCCTCCATCTCGTCCTCTCGGGCATCGTTAGTCACTCTGAGACAGAGCAGAGTAAACTGTGTTTGTGAAAGTGTTTGGCCAGCTGCCTGTATGACTGATGACTGGTGGTATTACATGTCAGTCTGTACTAAAGGAGAGCAAACACACACTCACAACAACACCACAGCTGCCTCACTTGACACACCAACCAGCAACAACACACATCATTATACTCTATTACTCTCTACCTCCGTATGTGTCCTCCGCTCATGATCATTATCTCCCTCTCGTCGACCACGTGAGATGACGGCGGCTGATTGGAAACAACGCCGTCCTGACCCGAGGCTCCTCCCCAGACTGCTTTGTACGCACCGCTCTCCTCAAAGGCCTTCAGTCTGAGAGAGACAAAGAGAGAGGATGACCTCATGACTGAAATGTGATGCAGACCCACATTGTACCCACACTGGTCTAACAGCCACACTACAGTATGTGCTTTTTATTGGACTTTCTTTCTCTAATCTGCACGTCTGTTGGTGTCTGCTAGGTACAGATCAGTATGGATGCAGCAGTGGCGTATTTATATCTTAGAGATGACAAAAACATTTTGTAAGAAGGTCTGAGCAGGTGCAAATCTTTACAGCAGCAAAGCAAGCAGGCAACAAAAGAAAGCTGAGGCAAGTTTGAAAAACAATTGTTTCTGGCCAAATCTCACATATTCATGAAAGTATTTCTCAAAGTATTTTATCCATGTGCATGGACTAGATCCACTTGGCGGCCATTTTCCTCTGAAGCCATGCTAACCCCTTGATTCCACATAAGCATGTCCGCTGTTTTGTGTTTATTACAACGTTTCTCCTTGGTTTTCGTGCTGCTACTGTAGTTTAGTCGTGTTGTTATTTGTCTTTTTTAAAGTGTGTTTATGGTTAATATTTCCGACTTTGTTGTGCTACACCGGCTCTGATTGGCTTGCGTAAATTGTTTTTTGTTTCCTGGCCCTGGTACTCTGTGCTAAATACATCCAACGAGTTTTTCGACAGAGTTCAACTGATAGGCGTCTTAAAACTGACAGAGATTTTCATGGAGCTGATTGTGTGATGTTAACGGGTTGTGTCTGTGTTTTTCTTGCGGTTGGTTTGTAAAACAAATGGACAGCAGCGGATTGTGAGCTGTAGTTTCCCCGGTAAACACACCAACCTCTTCGAATGTCGTTATTAATTCACCGCTTCCTGATTGATCAACTGGAGACACATTGAACAGTGAAATCCAGAAGAATTTCGGTCCCTATTTCAAGATAAAACTACATATTTGATAACCGATGATCTACTGTTAGAAATGACATTGGCATTAAACCACTTCCTCGCTAACATTACTGTTTGATAGCGTTGCATGATAGAGAGAGGCTTTAAATTAATTCTGAAATGTCAGAGCACATCTTGGACACTTTTATTCAAGCCTGTCAGTAAAACACACTAAATAAAACGTTAATCAAGCTCGCCAGAGGAAAATATATATACATATATATATAACTGATCATCACATACTTACCTCAGAATAATGTACCAGTCATGCACACACACACACACACGCACACACACACACACCCCTCCACCTACTTATCACAGGAGCAGAGGCCACAGCACTTGCCCAGGTCGGTCAGGTTTTTCTCGGCCTCCTTCATATCAGAGTTGATCTGATCCAAACCCTCCTCTATTCGCTCCAACTGCTCTATGAGAGGAGAAGGAGGACGGGGGGAGGACGGAGGTGCAGGCAGGAGGAGAGGAAGAAGAAAGGAGGACATGGAGAAGAAGGTGGGAAGACAGGAAGGAGAAGGATGACAGAGGGGGTGAAGTATAAGGGGGAGATGATGTGGCAGTATGGATGACAGAGGTAGGACGATGATGGATGGAGGGCGGTGAAGAGAAGAAGAGCGAGCATGGACAGAATGAAGGGAGAGGATGTTGGAGGGGAGCAGAGGAGGAGAGCGAAACAAAATCCAAACACAGGAAAAAAAATCACCAAATTATTCCTAAAAGCCTCACAGCTGAACTGAAAAACCAGCCACCAGCAACTGAAATAAAAAACTCACTCTCAAATCATAAATAACATCACTCAGCACTAACTATAGCTGTGCTAACAGGGCCGTGCCATGCCGAGCTGTGCCAGCTCCCTGCAACTCTGGCCTCAGTGCCCAGTTCCATTATGTTTTGTTATGTTAAATTTAAGTTGCTTTTAAGCCTCAGTGTTGTAAAAAGTACCTGAAAGTCATACTCGAGGAAAAGTAAAGATAAAATATTATTTTGTTAAAAAGTGAAAGTCTGTGAAAAACTCTTGTAAAAGTCTGAAAGTATCTGAAATTAAAAGTTGCCTACTGTAAGTATCAAACATAATTTTCTGGCAATAAATGTACTCAAGTATCAAGTCACTCTCACATCTTTATTTTATTTATATTTATCCAGAGTTTTATTTTAATTACTGGGCAACGTCTATCGCTGTTCTTAGATTTTGTGTAACTACGTCCAAACACCTGCTCGAGGGGCCGTTGTGGAATAAAGGAAAGTGTAGTAAAGTCGTGCAGAAATGACTGAGAGCACAACGTGTTTGCAAACAACACTTTGGCACGTAACTTATCTAATTTGCTGATCAAATGAACAGCAGTTGGAGACACTGAAGCGTCACAAACCATCCGTCTTATTGGACAATGATGAACAGATGCATGGACGGGTGGTGTAAATGCCCTAAATAGCGGTCTTATTGTGGACCCAAACCCCAATAAACACCATATTTATTTAATGGAACTGGGTTTCTGAGGTCGTGTGAAGGCACGGATCCTGGATGGAAACCAGACCTACTTCCTGATTGGCCAGATACACAGACCACAGCACTGAGCCATGTCTGTCAGGTTCTTCTCTGCCTCCCTCATGTCCCTGTTGATGGAGTCCATGCCTTCCTCAATACGCTCCAACTGCTCTGTTAGGAACAGGAGTTTTATGGTGCTGGGTTTTATGGTGTTGTAACAAACAGCAGAGACGGACAGCGTGCAACAAACCCACTGATCTGATTGGTCGAGTGCGTGTTCAGACCAACGTGTTCAGACAGTGCTGACAATCCCCATAAATCAAAGCTCATTTAGGTCTCAAACACATTGTGGACATTGTGTTGAGACAGCTACCTCTCAGTGTGGATTAACTGAAGCTTATACATCTTTCAGTGGACTGACGGGAAAAGCATTGAGAAGCTAACTTTACCAGCTGCCGGTAATGAATCTGAAAATGTACCACTCCTGTGCATCATTTCTCTCAGGCCGCGTTCGGTCCGCGCCAACTCCTGGGCCAATCCACGGCTAACTGAGCCATGAGCCAATTTGCTAACGGTGGCTAGTTACAGCTAAGCATAACTAGCAAAGAGCAGCAGTTGTCAGTTACTCAGGTGATATGCTGCTCCCTATGTTTTTGGAGCTACCCTCGAATTCTGGTCATATTTTACAAATGACACCTTTAAGCAGACACATTTTCTTCCTTGAAGTGTAACACTGCAGAACAGGAACAGCCATGTTAAACCACTACATGTGTAAACCGGACAGCTCTGAAAGCAGCTTGTCCTGTATCTTGTCTTTGTGTTTAACTGGGCCTGTGTGACCCGCATGTTTGTTCTTTGTCCTGCAGAACGACTCACAGAGAATAAAATAATAGAGATCTCCACGGGCAGATATCCTGAAGCTCCCTACCTTCCTCCTTGGAAACAGACTTTTCTATTCTAAAGTAATTGAAAAAGGCTAAAAAAGTTGTATTTAAGGAAAGATCAACTAGAGCTGTTTACCTCCTTGCTCATCCAGCATGACCAAAGCTCTGATGCCAGCATCTTTACTCTGGAGAAAGGAGCACATAAACCACACAGATGCACGATTCATTACTGTTTGCCATCTGCAAGTAAGCTGATTTTACTTCTTCCAGGCAGCCGTCTGTTTCAGATCAACTCTACGATGGTCAAGTGTCCTCGAACACAACGATAGAGATCGTCTATCTGCAGCATGTACATTAGTTTTTATAGAGATAAACTGAACCCAAAGGCTGCCTGGATGACAGACAATATAAACACTCATCTTGTGTTTTGAAAATGGTGAATGTAAAAATAATCCATTTGTAATATTCGGCTTCACTGATTAAGATGCTGTCCTTTCCTCTCTGTGCTCTGCTGTGTTGTCTCCGCTCTCGTCCACTTTTGTTTTCAATATGTCAAAGCCCACAATCATTTTCCAGTAACTCAGAGTTAATCAGCATCCATCTTGTTTAAAATATAATTTGCTTGAGACATGTTTGGTCATTTCCTCTGGTGGAAACAACAGTGGAAACACAGAGAGCTTGTTTAAAGACGATGACACTGACGTGATAATGAGGATGAACTTCACGATGAGGTTTGCTCTCTCTCTCACTCGTTCTCTGGCTATATATACACATATATAAGTGTGTGTGTGTGTGTGTGTGTGTGTGTGTGTGTGTGTGTGTGTACCTCCTCCACCAGCTGCATCATCCTTCTCGTGCTCTCCAGGGACTGAAACACAACAAACTACAGTCAGATTCATAGTGATAAAACATTCAACAAGTTACATTAATAATTGTTTTATCATGTTTGCTGCAGTGAAATTGCTTCAAACTTCCACAACTTGCCCCAAATTTTGTAAAAAATAATCTAATTTCCTCAGCCTAAATGTTATTTTAAATGCCTCATAATTTATTCTCAGTTTTCCTGACAGTAATTACAGTAATAGCTTCCAAAAACACAGAAATGAGTTAGCATTTCTGGGTTTCCTCGTCTTGGAGTCAGTTTTTTGGTTTGATGCCTGCGATAAGGTCCGTGGTGAACACAAGCTTAAGATATTTTCACAATCACAAACTGACTGACATGCACAGAAGGTTTTTAAATCAAACTCGTGTTTCAGTGAACGCAAATGTAAATAGACATTTATTTCACGAGTACACGCACAGTCAAAAATATACAGATTGGACCTTTAACTGCTGTTTTGCCCTGAACCTTTATAAAAGTCAACACACAGCAGACGTAACGATCTGCGTTTACACTGTACTGACAGTCACACATGGATACTCTCCTCCAGTCTTTCCGCCCCTCGCTGTGTGTGGTGTGTGTGTGTGTGTGTCTGTGTGTGTGTGTGTGTGTGTGTGTGTGTGTGTGTGTGTGTGTGTGTGTTGTGTAAATATCATGTCAATCCTCCGGGACTTCCCCACAGAGGGGTTGATGAGGTTACAAATGGCTTTGACCTGCAGTAGCCTTTAAACCCCACAGAGTCTGTGTGTGTGTGTGTGTGTGTGTGTGTGTGTGTGTGTGTGTGTGTGTGTGTTAAGCACCGCCCCCACACACTGAGTGTATGAGCTCATCCATGCCTGATGTTTCCCTACAGATTGTTGCACCAGGAGACCAGTCGTCTCTATGGTAACCAGGTGAGCCAGGTGTCCTTAAAGGGGCGCCTCCCCCTCCTCTGTAGCTCACATCAGTAGCTCTGATCTCTTCTCCTGTGTGTGTTGTTCGTCTTGTCACCGGTATAATTTTGAATCTTTATGAATACGGCTGAGTGAAAGTAATATCACGACAGCGTCTTAGACAACCGTTAGCCAAGTTAGCTACTTTATGGTGGCCTTCTCTATGTGCGGCTGAAACGGTGAACTCGTAGTGTAGCTCTGTTTTACTTGCAGTTCTGATAGGTGGGTTTATGAGCTGTAGTTTCCCCGGCAAACACACCGACCTCTTCGGCCATTCTCCCAGCTGCAGCTCCTCTCGGTGTCACTCATCCTCCAAAACCACTTTTTCGCTGCAAGAGTGTTTCTGGGCTGGTTCAGAAAGAGCAAACAGGCCGGGCGAAGGACCAGCAGCAAGGGCAGCCCGGTGGCAAACCCACCACACGGACACGGGACAGGCTGCCCTGCCGCTGGTCCAGCACACTGCAGATAAGACAGCCAAAGAGGTCGGTGTGTTTACCGGGGGAACTACAGCTCACAATCCGCTGTATCAGCTCCGAGAAAAACACGTACAAAAAAAGACACACTGCAAGAAAACCAGTGGGATCCATAATGACGTCTGACTGACGTACACAGCAAAGCTCCAACCTCGTTGCTTATAGACTAAACAGTGCTTTTCTTCATGTTAGCAGCCAGCTAAGCTAGGCTAACCTCGCTAGTGAGGTGACGATCAAAACGATCAGAAACGCTAAAAGGTTACAGCAGAGTTAAGTTCTTACCTCATCTGTGACCTGATTGGCTCTCCTCTGTAGCTCCTCCTGCTCCGTCACGATGGGCGGGTCTGACGCCATGTTTGCCGTCCTTGTGTGTGTATGTGTTTGTATGTGTGTGTGTCTGCGTGTGTGTGTGTGTGTGCTCAGTCCCAGGTGACCGGATTAGGCTGCTGCATCAGGTGGTTTTGGCACCTGGAGAGCAGAGTGGCACCATCATTATTTATAATGACTGACAATAGAAGAGAGACAAGCTGACAGACAGACAGACGGACAGATGGACTGACAGACAGACAGACTGACAGACAGACACACAGATAGACTGACAGACGCTTAGCTCAATATAACAATATCCTGAGTGTTTGCTGTAGCTGCAGAGGAAGAAACCAGTAAATTGTAGCGCTGTTCTCCCGACAACCAGCCAGTTGAGACCAGGCACGTCAGTTAGCTGGTTAGCTGCTAATTATTACTGGTACGTTTCCATACCTGGTTCCACTTATTTAACTGTTTCTGTTTATTTTGAAGTTCCTGAACTCTTGAAACTTGTAACACTGAACAGGATCAGCAGGATAGTGTCTCTTGTTATGTAGATCTGTTGGATTTGGATAACAAGATTTAGAGTAACTAAACCAAATGTTCACAACGTCACCTCACTGTTTCTACTTCATAACTCTTGAAGGACATGCATCATTTTCCTGGACATGTGGGCACATTTGATGCCTGAAATGCTGCATTATTTCCAGATTTACACACACACGCTTTTCTTTTCACACATGATGTTATCGTGCTGGAGCATCATAATTAGGCCGTAACCACTAATCAGCACCTGCTGGAATAAAAGAGAGGAAGGAGGTGCAGCAGAGAGGGAAAGAAAAGAAGAAAGACTCTTTGTTGTTTGGTGCAAAGTGGAATCACACAGAACAGAGAAGGTGCTGGAACTAATTGATGAATTGATTATGTCTGACATAAACTGTAACCAGCAAGTGTTTGGGACTTTTTCTGGCTGACTGACGTTAACAGTTAATCAGTTATACAGACAGAAACCTGCAGAACTAATCATGTAATTAAATTGTTTAAGCGCTCATGCTTTACCTCAGCCACAGAAACAGAAACAGACCTCCAGCGCCGTGGTTCTTGTATTGTAAAGACGGCAATTTCATTAAGTGACACGGCTGCAGGTGTAATAATCCAGTTTACTTGATTTGATTTAATTATCATTCTTACACATTGTTCAAATGAGGGCAAATGTGGAGAAATTAAGTCACAAACAAACAGCAGGACTGAGTGTGATGCATCCAGAAACATCTGGACTACGACCTCCGATCACGGAGCACGTGCACGGTTGTATTTTCAGTTTAGTTTAGGATGACGGGTGTAAAAAATATTTCCTCTCTTGACATTTCTTGAGTTTATTTCGTCGACTTATTCGACTCTCAGTCTAGCTGAGTGTCAGAGATCCCAAAACTGTACATACAGGTCACAGCACCATCTTGGCAGTGAGACTGCAGCACGTCAGGACATCTGTAGTAAACAGTGAGTCCTTCCTGCCACCTGCTGCACACTGTGACGTCACCTGTTCACGACCTACCTGTGTCTCTGCAGGGCTCTGAGCCTGCAGTCTGTAGAAGTCAAACACAAGGTGTCAAAGGTGTTTTACTGTTTATTTTACACTTTGTATATTAACTTACATTCTGCAAATATTCTTCTTTGTTAGAAATAAATAAATAAATATATATTTGCAGATACTGAATTTAAATGAAAGATGATTTGTGAAAGTTGATAATGATCCAAAAATACTCTAATTAGCAGCGTGTACATCCGGACAGTTTATAATAAATGTATGCTAATTGTTAATTAAACCGATCTTACATTCAGTTTGCTTTCACTTTACATGATAGCTGCAGGGTTTATAAAGACCTATAATTATCTCATGTAAATTAAATACATTATTAATGTTAAATGTTTTCATCTCGTATAAATCATTAAACTACTTTTAGTTTTCAGTCTTTGCAGGCGGATAGTTGAGCTACTTTAAAGAAATCTCCACCTGTTTCTGTTTAATATGAATAAATTAATGTGATATTTGTTTAACAACATAAAGAATCAGCTGTCCTACCTTTTCATCAGCTCCTCCTCAGACTCTCTGTCAGTTACGGTCCAGATTTAACGCGTTAAATCCCCCGCAGTGTGCGGAACAACCTGCGGTTCCTCCTCAGCATCTCTGACCCTCCTCGCTCCTCTGCACCGCCCCTCTCTGCTGCACACCGGGCGGCCCCGCCCAGCAGCGAACACACCACACTGTCAACACACCACAGCTCCTGTAAAAAGTATCAAAGTAATAATATGGATTAAAAAGTAAAGATATCGTGTTAAAAAAGTACTTTAGTGAAAGTGAAAGTCACTCATACAAAAAGTACTCGAGTAAAAGTACTTAAGTATCAAAAGTAATCTGTCTTGGGGAGTAACGGACTACATGTAACCGGATTAGGATACACAAAGGTAACTGTATTCGGTTAAAATTGCAGGAAAAAGATGTAATTAGATTACAGATACAGGAAATATCGACAGGATTACAATTTCAAAATAAAAGTATTCTTACAGATTACACTCAGATTAAGTAAAAATCATCTTTCTGATGTTTCTCTTCTCGTGTTTTTATTTGCATGTTTGGAAAGAAGTAATCTAGTTACATTACTCTAATACTGTGATACTTGGATTAGCAGGTAATTGGTAACTGTATTAGAATACATTTTTAAAGTTACTCTCCGAACCCTGAAAGTAATGTAATGGCAATAAATATACTCAAGTATCAAAAGTACACGTAAAAGTAATTTATACATATAATTTATACATGTATTTACTGTATACTGTGGGGGATCCAAGTAACTAATAACTAAAGTTAGAGAATAAAAGTAGTGGAGTAAAAAGTACAATATTTGCCTCCAGAATGTGGTGGAGTGGAAGAATAAAGTAGCAGAAAATGGGGATACTCAAGTACAAGTACCTCAACATAGTACTTAAGTACCTTTTTTTAAGTAAATTGTACTTTGTGCTTAAGTACATGTAACAGAGTAAATGTAACTAATTACTACCAAACTCTGGTTTCTTTATATTACCAGCATTGCAGATGAAAATGAGTCTGTATGGTTGAATCTGAAACGTTCACACGATGGACCCGAGCGCTCCAGTTATTAATGTTCATCTTTAAATAAAATATAATAAAACAACAAACTGCAGTCAGGACGTGTTTTACAGGTAAAGTCTGCGACAACGACGACATTAAGCATCACGATAAACTCAACATCAGGTCTCAGTCTCATGAGTAAACATGTTTTATTGAATTAATATCCTCATTAGAAATGTTTAATCTGTGGATTTATCCAAAATACAGTCTTGTACACGTTGTCAAGACGACGTCAGTTTAAAACTATATTTCTGTCTCTTATTCTCGTCTGATTTACTGCCACACTGAAAGTAAAACATCAGAAGTTCACAGATCAGTTTTAATCATAATTATTTAATTAATTTTGGGGGAAAAAAGAAACACACAGTTACTCAACAACCTTAAAATGTCAGTTGGGTCACTTTATTGTCTTTAACATTTTCAGCCAATAAAAAATCAAGAAGTCTTCAAATGTGCCCTAAAAAACATAAAACATAAATGTGTAACATGTCAGGATGTTGCAGCGCCGCCGCCTGGCAGCAGCAGGACGTTACAACAGCAGCTGCAGCTCAACTTTTGGTCCCGGTGAAGAGTTTTCCTTCTGACTTCAGCTCCGCTCCGCTGGCATTTTGGTCCCGTTAACGTGGAGACGGTGGGTTTATTAAACAGTATTGCACATTCGTAAGCACACACGAGTAGAAAGAGAGGGAGCGAGGGATGAGATGAAGGAAGAGAGGACGTTTCCCTCCGTCGCTTCATGAATACATCGTCAGCTGAAGCCACTGAGAGACGGAGAGAGACACAGAAACACCAGATGTTTTCACTCAGCGATGGACTCTCAGGCGGCACTAACTTATTTCAGAAGAGTTCTTAGACATCCTTAAAGAAGACGCTCCTTACATGTGCAGAACCTGCCTGAGAAAAATCATGTTTTTAAGTTTCCTTCAGTATCAAAGTGATCCAGTGATAGTTGTCTGTACATCCACAGGTTCACTGCAAACAGGAAGTGCTAACAGATAATTCGGCAAAGTTTTAATGGAGTTTTCCTTTTTGGTTGTTTTTTCCATTTTAAATCAAGTCTCCAGCTAGTTGCTTCAACGCTGTTTTACTGTGAAGCTCCAGAAATGTTTTGTGGACGACGAGACTTCACCTGACTTTATATCATCATGGAAGGAGGAGATGATGACTCCATAAATCTGCTTAGAAATCCTCAAAAAAGACGCTCCTTACATGTGCAGAACTTGCCTTAGAAAAATCATGTTTTTAAGTTTTCTTCAGTATCAAAGTAATCCAGTGATAGCTGTCTGGACATCCACAGGTTCACTGCAAACAGGAAGTGCTAACAGCTGATTCTGCAAAGTTTTAATGTAGTTTTGGAGGTTTGTTTTATTATGAATGCTGCAACACTGTTTTACTGTGAAGCTCCAGAAACGTTTTGTGGACGACTAAACTTCACCTGACTTTACTTCAGCATGGAACTGAAGTATCAGTTATTTATGAAGGAAACACTGTTTATAAGCTGGATTACAGTACAGGGCTTTTGTTGCATTACATTACATGTTTTTGGCTTGTTATACAACCACTATTATAGAGAGTAGGATCATTCTGAACACACGCCTGTCAGTCGGTAAAACACTGAACTAAACTGTGTTTTACCTCCTTGATGTCCAGGTCTATGGTGCCATTGTTGTCCTTGTCCAGGGTCTTAAAGGCTCCTGCAGAGCACACACACACACACATTATACACACACACACATTATACACACACACACACATTATACACACACACACACATTATACACACACACACACATCACGACTCAGTACAGTCGTATTAATATTTAAACAAGTCAATACTGATTATTGTGCCGCTGATCTGCTGTCAGGAAGGAGAGACTCACTGCACATGGCGTCCAGTCGCACCAGGCAGCCGATGAAGTTGTCAAAGTCCATGTTGCCGTGCTCATCGCTATAGCGACGGATAATCAGCTTGAAGAGCTGGTCGTTCAGAGGGAAACCTGCACACACACACACACACACACGCACACGCACACACACAAACAGTTAGTTTTAAACACTGTTCACACTCCTAATGATGTCGTTGGTCATTTAAGCGCACACACACACACACACACACACATCAGTGTTTCTAACCTGCAGCCTTGAAGGCTTTGGGCAGCTCTCTATCGCAGATCACACCTGAACGATCGGCATCATGGGACATATAAATACCCTGGAGACAATAAACAACAAACAAATAAACAACACAGAAAAATACATCAGAGAGACGACGCGGAGGTTTTTTTTTACAGCGTTTACGCCTTGAACCATCAACGACTCTTTCTTTTTTAATGTTTCTACATTCACAGAGACGGTGAACTCACCTGCCATCTCTTAATGTTGTTCCAGAGGTATTTGAACTCGTGGAAGCCCAGTTTCCCTGTGCTGTCGCTCTGAAGGGAGTCGGGTCAAAGGTCAAACTCAGAAACCAGAAAAAAATGCTAAAAGCTAATGCTAGGCTACAAACAGGCGACATCACGGTCACATGACTTAAACGTCACCACCACTGAGCGTCTTACTGCACAATTACTATCCAGGTTTTCTATAAACTGATCAATGTACAAGTTGTAAAGTCAGAGTTCGCTGTGATGACGTTTAGCGCTTCCTGATTGATCAGCAGCTGAGAAGACAACGAATACTGAAAAATCTGGAGGGACGTTGAGACATATTTCAGGGGAAAACAACACATTTGACAACCCGTTAGCTAACGTTAGCATTCAACCACGTTAACGTTACCGTTTAATTAAATTAAATGAGATATCAGGTTTTCTCCAAGATAACCTGATGAAGGTTTAAATACTGAAACGTTGTTGTCATTAAACAGGAGAGTGTGCGGGAGTCTTTTTCCTGAGCTAACAGGTTATCAAACATGTTGTCTTACTTTGATATATGTCCCGATGTCCCTCCGATTTTTACTAACCGGTGTCTTTTACAGTTGCTGATCAATTGTGAAGTTGTAAAATGCTCAGGATTTGTCAGCTTTCTACGTTTATACGACTCACAACCTGGAGTCCAAGCGTACAATATTTGAGCTTCCCACCCTGAGAGTCATGTCAGAGGAGGATCGTGGAAATGAGGGTTCAGCGTCTTGCCCAGTGACACATCGACATGCAGCCAGAGCCGGGGGAAGTACAACTGTCACTGAAGCTGCTGCTAACAAAGACATCCAGCAGCTGAGAATCACTGTAGTGTGAAAGGATACATCCATGACAGCCACCATGCTCCGACAGGACTCGATGCTGAAGCCGTCAGTCGTCAGACTTCCATCTGAAACAAGAGATCAGAAACGTTCAGTTCAGTTCAGTTGCACCTTGATTCAACAGAAAATGTACAGAAATAACTTGATGTGTTGGAAAAAACATGCAGCACACTCACGTTTGGAAACGATTTTGTTGAGGATGTTCATCAGCTCTTTAGGACTCACCTCCATGTCCTGAAAACACACACACACACACACACACACACACACACACACACACACACACACACACACACACACACACACACGTTGTGATAATGTTTTTCCACAGAGGAAGCCCCACAAACAAAGTGAGTCCCAGCTGATCTCAGTGTGACTCAAACCGAAGCTGTTTCCTTTTATTCGTGTTGATTTCTGTCCAGATTCTGACTCACTGCTGAAGAAAAAAGATCAACTCTCACATTTCCTCCCTGTTGCCAAAACACAGTAAAACAACGACACATTAGCCGAGCTGTTTCATCACCACGAGATCTTATTCCTGGACTGGTTTCAGTTCTAGAGACATTTTTGTGGTGAGACTGTGTGAATGTGTGAACGAAGATGAACACAGCCGACGTCTAAAGGCCAGAAGGGAATCTGATAAAACATGAGTGTGGTCATTTGTTTCACATGATCAGGAGAAAGTTGTTCAGGTTCACACACACACACACACACACACACACACACACACACACACACACGTGTCCACTCTGAGCTTGTGTTTTAAAATCAATGTCAAATCGTTGCTTATTATTTCTGGATGTTTCATTCTTCTCTGGTGGTACTCAAGCTCCCTCTAGTGGACTGTGGAGGAATCCCAGGTTTGTCTTTTGAAAACATACATTTCATTTTATCAACATGCTGCAGAGGTCCAATCAAAAATCAGTTTTGTCTTTGTCATCCAGGACGAGTTACGAGCTAAACTCAAACCGTGATGGAGAGACGGAGCGGAGGTAAACTGAAAGTACGACTGTGGCTCAAAACAGGAAGTAGGAGGAGAATATTTTTAAAGCAGCCCTGCTGAAACTGAAGCTGATGACAGCGAACTGAGCTCAGGTGCTTAAAGCTACTTAAAGGGGCATTACGTTGCTTTAGAGAAGAGAAGAGGAGCAAAAAGTAAGTTAAAATTAAAAGCGTGGGCCTTTAATGTGTGTTAACGTTGGTCTTCATGTACTTGGAGAGCCTCATGTTTTCTAAGGTGGGACACGTTTGAGGAACACGGTTCTAGAGGGATGTTATTGATGATAATAGATATTTTTCAGCCGACATCGATAAGATAATCAATTATTTTACAGGTCTATAGTTTAATAAAAAGTTTATAACCGGTCGTTAAAGCTCGATGTCTTGTGTCGTAAATCACGATCACGTCTGAAACCATAAAACAACATATTTGACGCCGTGTGGCTCAAACCCACAACAACAGCGAGCTGCACTTCTCCATAATTACAGGCGCGTAATATAAACTTCCCGACATCAGGCCGATATTTATCCTGCTTCCCTCCTAAACACGCCGCTCGTCCTCGATGAGACGGCGCTCTTGTAACAGAAACCTTCACCGGCCGCCTGACCTCCACCCACCTGGAGCACAGCCAGGTGGAGCACAGCCAGGTGGGTGGAGGATGCTCTACTACAAACACCTTCATCATCATCATCCTCCTTGTCATTACTTGCTGTTGACTTAGAAAATCCACCCACTTGACAGCCAGTCCAACTGGTGCACACACCCCTCTGATGAGTCAGAGAAAACCACACTTATATACACAGACACACAAATATACACACATATAAATACACAACGCCCTGCAGTCATGAGTGCCTCCCTGTCAGACAATGGCAGGAATGCAGAGAGAGATTCTCTGTTCTCTCGGTCTAACACGCCCTGAAGTCGACACTGCTGCACAATAAATGGATTCACTGTTCATCTCTGCAGGAGAGACGACGACACAACGTATTTAAAGTCCAGCTGATGCAAAGAAATAAGTCTACGCACATGTTTTATCCTCCACAGTCACCTGTCACCTGTCTGCTAATGTAACAGCCAGCCAGACTCTAGATGACAGATGCAAACAGTAAAGATCGAGCTGTAAATGAACAAGAAACACTGCTTATTGATTTTAACATACAATAAGAGATTGTTCACGATGACACACGTGGGATCAGGAACCAGAACCAGAAACCAGCATCTGAGTCATCAAAACTTCAGGAAACAACGAGTAAACGAACGGTCGTCTCCGACAGGAAAACACACACTTTCTTCTCCATTTTCACATTTAAAAAAAATCGATATGCCGGACGGTTTGTTACACTGAACCATCTGGAGAGGTGCAGCAGCCAATCGCGTAACACAGGAGCTGACACTCACACAGGAAGGACCTGCTTGATGTGGCTGGAAAGTATTTGTCTATTTCATGCTGACGGCAGAGAGAGAAGGGAAACAGCTGGAAATCACACTCAGCTGCAATGTGTTGATATAAAGAAGACTGGAAGACTGTCAAAAGATTAAATTCCTGCAGGATGATGTCGACTTTGTGTTAAATCAAACATTTCTCTTCCTCTGCTTCTGATTCATCTCGTGGATATTTGACAACAGCTGTAGTTAAAGACCGTTTGAAGCCACAGGACCTGAATCCTGACGGTGAACCAGACAAACAGGGACGATGGGACAGTGGAGGGTGGAGTCAGGAATGCAGCCGACAGCAGACAGACAGGTGTGGCGAGAGGAAGACGAGTCGGGTCAAAGAAAAGAAAAAACAGAGAGGAAGACCGACTGACAGAGACGCATCTTTAAAAACATGAATCAAATCTCTGAGGAGGAGATGTTTCAGATGAGTAATCAGAGTAATAAAACAGGAATCAGCCTCCATATGGACACTGAACACTTCCTGTTTTCCTCTAACAGGGTGGAGCGAAGTGTAAATAATACTCTGACACTCCTTTCACATCGGCCACCAGCTAATTTACTCTCCTTCTCAGGCGAGAGGCCGTGACGTTCGGGCCGCTGGCTTGTTAATGTCTTTCCATCCGTCTCCGTAAAGCAGCTTGAACATCGTTCAGTCGGTGCCGAGTTTAAAAGAGAGACCGAAGTTAAAGATATTTTAAAAAGTATCCGTTGTCGCAGCTTCCCTGAGATCTGAGCCGTCAGCTGCTGGATCGAGAAGACAAATGTCCGTTATCAACTCCGGGTGAATCTAAATCAGAATATTATGGATTAAAACGTCCTAATTTAGTTGTAAATGTGGTGACAGATTAAAGCGGAGACAGACGGTCACTACATCACAGTCCTGCTCCGACATCTCTCTCCTCTTGGTTCTTGTTGACTTCCTCCATGAAGATAAAACTGATGTAAACAACTCATTCTGCTGTAATTACAGACGAGATTAAAGTCTCTGTGGTTTTTGTTGTGAGGCCTGAAGTCATGTGAGCGTCGGACTGTAAACCAGCTGCAGATGTGTGACGCTGTTAAAGGACGAGTTCACTTAAATATACTGAAAGAAATGTTTGTCATTTAAAAAGTCCAGAGTTATTCAGGACAACAAGAACATCTTCATGATTAAACTTTATATATTTATATTTATATATTATTAACAGTGAGCGTTCAGAACCTGGAGGATCAAACTGGATTTAAAGATGAATATTATGGACTCACATCTCCGGCCAGCTGATGGAAAACCCTCCGAAACTGTTTCTCCTCGTCGCTTTCATGAGACTCGGCGAAGTTCAGAGGTCTGCGAGGAGGAGGCTGCACACACACACACACACACACACACAAAGAGCCACTGTTAGGACACACTCCTAAACAGATTCCTCAGTCTAACTCGATTTCCACATTCAGTGTTTGTTTGCTTATGAAATCTTCCACTGAGAAGTTTGATTTCATGAAGTTTCACAGTTCAGGAGCGAAGTTATCGTAAAATACTTCCATCCACATCAGCGTCAGGAAGAAACGCACTCATTTCTACTCATAGCGACGTGAAAGTTAAACATTTAAGAGAGAAAAGATTTAAAGAGAGAGAGACGAGGTTTTATCCTGTCAACAAAACTAAATAATAAAACAAAAAGGGTTCATAAAAAAGTGTTTACATGACGTATAAACATACAGACGGTGATGAAATTAAAGGAAGTTGGCTCAAAAAGTGGACATAAAAAGAAAATGAGAAGAGAAATTAAATACAACACGGTCAGATGAGATAAATAAATAAATTAAACAGTGGTTTAACCGCCGCTAGAGGAAGTTGAGTCCTCGTTAAGAACAAACAGGGAATTAAATATATGATATGTGGGACGTTACAGTAAATATACTTGAATAAATAATGCAAAGAAAACGTGAGGGCGACACTTTACTTACTGGGTCTGCAGGACAAAACTGTGACGGGTCGATGTCGCTGTCGGAGGAGAAAACAAACAGAAGACAGTTAGCCTAGCTTAGCACAAAGACTGGAAGCGGAGGGAAACTGTTAGCCTAGCTTAGCACAAAGACTGGAAGCGGAGGGAAACTGTTAGCCTAGCTTATTCCATGTTGCGTGCGCTCACCTCACGACATTGATGATGCCTTTGATGAACGCCTTTGCCATAAACATGTTGGCGTCTGTCTGAAACAGAAACACAGTGAAAACATGAGAGAGGAACAATCATAATTACAATTAATAATAAAAAAATAACAACAAAAACCTAAAATCCATCACAGACGCACAATAAGTCGTGTTTATAGTCCTGAAATCACAAACTGATGGTATCAAATGTTTGTTGTGTCATAAAATATTAAACTTGTGAAAATATAATAAGAACTTTTATTATAAATTTACTATAATGTGACTAAAACATCTTAAAACTGGATCCATGAACAGTAAATGTACTCGAGTACTCGACTTAAGTACAATTTTTGAGGCTCTGGAGGCAAATATTGCACTTTTTAACTCCACTATATGTATCTGATTACTGTAGTTACTAGTTACTTTGCAGATTACATGCTGCATTAGCACCAAAGTAGTTGATTTTTAAATGTATTTATTATCAAATAATCAGAAAAACACTGAATATCAGATCTGATGATCAGTCGACAGTAAAAACAAACATGTAAATATATTTATCAGTTACTTTTACTTGTACTTTTGATACTTAAGTACATTTAATATCAGATACTTAAAGACTTTTACTCTTAGCAAAGTAATATTTTAACACGATCTCTTTACTTTTACTCCAGTATGACTTCTGGTTAATAATAATAATAATAATAACAATAATAATAATAATAATAACAACAACATCACTTGCTGTTCATTCTTCACTAATATTGATCCGGTGATCAAATTAAAAGTCTTTGTATGGACTAATAAATGCTTTTATTTTGAAAACTTCACTACTCCACTGAATTACAGGACTTTTCCGTGTAGTGAAGTATTTCTGCAGTGTTTTTACTTCAGTGTTAAATACTTTGACTTAATTACAGGATCTCGTTACTTCCTCCGCTTCCTGCTGACGGTTTAATGAAGCCGTCGGTCTTCAGCTGCTTTCTACACATTCATTAATGATCAATAATCAATCGCAGCTCTGCTGAAGTGAACTGACTGACTGCAGCACCTGGAAACAGCCGCTCCTTGTTTACTTCAAGTCAAACTTTTCTGGAGGACGGGATCACTTTCTGTACTTTTCCAGCAGACGCGACTGAACAAGATGCAAAACTTTACACAATCCATCCAGTGTCAGGTTTCACACAGACACACACAAACACACAACTCACACATGTCCAACAGCTCGGACCTGAGTAAAACTGTACAAACTTAACAAAACAGGTTTAACAGCAGGCGACTTACTGTGACTTCTGCTGCAGAGGACTGAGAGGAGAGAGCGACAGGGAGCGGGCGAGAGAGCTAAAGACACACTGACACACACAGAGAGAGAGAGAGACTCAGACAGGACAGGAGGGCACTCCCACAGCCAGAGTCCAACAAAACCAGTTGAGCCAAAGAAACCAAGTTCTTTCTCAATGCATCATCAGACCCGCCCCACACACACACACACACACACACACACACACACACACACACACACACACACACACACACACACACACACACACACACACCCCTGAGGCAGACCGGGAGAGCTCAAGGTCCTAACGTCCACCAGATACCTGAGATGGAGAGAACAACAAACAGAGTTGATGGTGCGTTCAGGGGTCGGCAGGAACGTTCAGATGTTTAAGTCTGTTTTAGTTGGAAATTTCAACCTCGACACAGAAAATAATCATTTTATAAAAAGAAGAACAAGATCAAATACGATTAAAAGAAAGAAGCAACATTTTATATAAAAAATAGACTGATCAAAGAATAAATCTAGCGCTCAGAAACAACATTAAATGTGTCGACAGTCTTTTTGTCTTGAAGTAAGTTTACAGTTCAGTAAATATAGTTTTTAGCTTAACAGAGAAGCAACTAAACATTATGTTTGATCTCAAATAATCTCACAATTATCTTGTCAAGTTAAAAAACATGATGCCTTCAAATGTTCTGTGTTTTCTAACCAACAGTCCACAAAGAAGAAGAAGAAGAAGGACTGGGTCGTGCGACTGTTTAATGGCAAAAACAATTAATTTCTTACAATAACTGTTTCTGCTTCGTTTTCTCTCGATCGACTCGTCTGTTTATCGACTGTTTAAGCTTTGTTGTTGGAATAGAGTTCAATAACTCCACCTGCAGATTACAAAACACAGAAATATTCAAACTATGCACCTGACCTTTGTTGTGATGTCGGGCGTGTCGTAGAGAGCGACTGACTTCCTGACACAGATCCTCCACCAGCCTCCAGCGTCTGGCTGCAAAAGCTCCAACATCTGTGTGGAAAGTAAATCAGAGTTTATCTTTTTTATTAATTATATATTAATCATCGCTTTTCCCAATAAAATATCATCTGATCCCCCTTTGTGCCAGAAACCAACAAACAAACACACTAAGTGTTTTCTTTCTTTCTTTTTTTAAATCAGCCAAAAACACCTTTAAAAAGCCAAAACGTAGACACCTTACAGCCTTTTTTAAGAACTTCAATCAAAAAAACATGATATAAAATATGACTTTACATAAGTAATATAAGCATTATTTTCTATGTGACCAAAAACACAAGATATCAAATGTAAAGGAGAAAAATAACAAGTGATGTTTTTAACCCACAGAGCAGAAAAATGCCTTAATATTCATTTTGTTTATTCACATTATTATTATTATTATTATTATTATTATTATTATTATTATATTTATTCTGTTTGTTTATGTTTTCTGATGCTTTCTGGATAGTTTGGCACCATCGGAGCCACATGAACTGGGTCGTTCACTGCCCTCTAGTGGTCACACACGAGAACTACACCAGGACAGGACGTGTCAAGTCAGACATGATAGCATCGTAAAACTTCCGGTCAACACTTTCAAAATAAGTCAAAGAAATAACGAAGTAAAGATGCTTGCTGGAAAATAAAAGAGACAAACCTATACATTTCCGATTTTTTAAATACTGACATTAACTTAGCTAGTAGCAGTACTGACACGAGCCAAAAGGTTAGCTCTCCACGTAACTTTAATGAGAAATAATAATCAACTTCTGTTGATTGCTAATGTGTTGTGTGACTCCAAACCACTGCCGAATTGTATTAATGACTGGGACAAACACAACACGTCTCTTTTAAATGGATTTTACTGCTTCTTCTATTTTATATGAATATTTACAATGAAAATTCTGCATTTTTTCCCATTAGCTTCCGTGTCATGTGACCCAGTGACTCCAAACTAATGCCGAATTGTGTGACACATGACAAAACGATCAAAAAGTGAATATCTGTCGAATATCTGACATCAGGTGTTTTTAAAAGCCCAAAAAATAGATGCATTTTCCACACAAAGCCTCCAGAAGGTTGTTCACTGCCCTCTAGTGGTCACACACACGAACTGCAGCAAGACAAGACGTGTCAAGTCAGACGTGATAGCATCGACAAAGCTTCCGGTCGATACTTTCGAAATAAGTCAACAAAAATATAATACGCGATATAATACGTAAAAAATACTTGCTGGAAAATAAATAACTTCACGGCGACAAACTTATATTCAGCAATACTCCATTTTCTAAAGCGTTATTACTGCAAACCACACACTACTAGACATCCCGCGCTAGCTAGCTAACATAGCAATATAGGTAATTATAGGTAATTAGCTAGCAGCTAGCCAGAAAGTTGCCTCTACAGATAACTTTAACGAGAAATTAAGATATTAACTGTCTATTCCTTAACCAACGGGGGGGTAGCATCTGTTCGGAACCGTTAGCATGAAAACGTAACGTTAGCTTGTGTAGCTCGCTAGCTGTTTACCACCAAAATACAACAGGTGTTTTTAAAAGCTTAAACTTCATTCAAAAGACATAAACACGCAGCTAATGTGCGAACTGTCTCACCTTTAACCAGCTGTTTCTTCTTCTTTAGGTTCTGGGGAAATGCAGGGCGGCTGTATTTGTGTGGTTCTTTGTAATAAGACAGCTCAAAGTGCTTAGATGCGACATAAAGTGGATTATAAACAGAAACACGAAGCAAAGTAAAAAGATAAACTGGCTACAGACCGCGAGCCGACAGGTCGTTCACTGCCCTCTAGTGGTCACAATGAGGAACTACATTCATCTACGTCAAGCTAGACGTGGTAGAATAGTACCGCTTCCTGTCAATGCTTTCAAAATAAATCAAAGCGACCAAACTGAAGCAATAACCGATGACTTAACAGCTGATACAGCTGATCTCTCGTGGTCATAGTTAGGAAATACAACTCCACATTCTTCAGTGTGAATAATAACAAATATGTGGGTTTTTTTTAAAATGAAAAAGGAACATATTCACAATTAATTGTTAAACTTCCGACGCTCCCTGAAGGCATCATCGCTGCCCCGTAACGTCACCCGGAAGCAGGAAGTGTCCCGCTTGTTGTGAGTTGTCGCGGATGCGTTGCAGTTGCTGGTTTCTTCTTCCTCCTGGCTCTAATGGCGAGCACCGCGGGTCCGGGTCGGACCGGGCCGGGACTCTGGTCCTCGGCGCTGCTCCTGCTGGTGCTGATGGGGCTGAGTGGGCCGGTCGGTGCCGTGTCTGAACCGGGAAAATGGATCCTGAACGTGGACAATGTGAGTTTCCTGATTGTGGCAGCGAGCTGACAGGTTGGATGTCGTGTTTCTGGGTCAGCTCATAGTTTCACTTGTTAAACGGGTCGGACTGGAAGCTGAAGGAGGTCTCGTGCGGGTTTGCTGAGGTTTAAGCGCTGAACTCACTGCGGGTCCGACCCACTGCGGCGGGTCGCTCACTGAGCTGCGTCAGAAACATGTAAACAACGTTAGCTAGCTAATCACACGAGCGACAAACAGCTCAGCAAAACCAGCGGACCGGAAAATAAATGAGGTCCCGCAGGACCGAGTCCAGCGTGGAGCTGTTCGTCACACGGAACCACCGATGCTGCTAAAACTAACCTGGGAACACCTGTTCTGCTCTGTTCTGCTCTGTTCTGTAGCTAAACACTAGTGTTTGATCCAGAAGTAGCACAGTTGTCTCTATGTTTCATGTTTATATTCATCACAAATTAATTCTGAATGTTTGTCACCATCCTCATGAAAGGATCCGTCCATTAAAGGTGCAATATGTAAGAAGTGGCCACCAGAACCAGCAGGGGGCAGCACATCACCACATAGTTACTGCTAACTAGCTGATGTTAGCTAGTTAGCACAGTTAGCTTAAAACACTGGGGAAGTGTTGGCGAGCCAAAGCTCCACTGCTAGCTGGTTAGCATGCTAACTTCACTAAATATCCCTGTGATATAAAACATGAACATCACAAAATCAAACTGTTATTTCTTCATATTTCTGTGGATAATTTATTTTTTATTGTTTTCAACTAAAATTCTTACATATTGAACCTTTAATCAATAACTTGATTGACAGAATATTAATCAGCAGTTACTTTGATCATTATCTTCTCTGCTCGGTCACAACAGTGAAAATCTAATTAAACTAAAGGATTTAAAATGCTTCATCGAGCTCTGCAGGACTTTTATCAGTTATTACAAAAATAATCTTTTGGACTGAAGTCTGAATTATAAGAGACACCGACAGAAGTTGTATGTGGTGGTTGTGATGTGGGCGAGTCTGAATTATCAGCAGGAAATCATTTCTTTTTTTTAATATCTCACTTTTAATGTCATCCTCCACATACTGAGACTCTTGTGGGACTTTGCACTGATGTTTCTTGTCGCCTATCCGCCCAAACACAGAGAGATATTCATACATGTGATGAGATATAATTGTCTGTGATGTTCTAGTTTTTTGTCAGCAGGTAGTTTACAGTCGTGGAGGGTGAAAGTGAAAAGATGTCTGTGACGTTCTCGCCTGCTGGAGAAACTCTGATTGATCTTTGCAACACGCCCACACAGAGAGAGAGAGAGAGAGAGAGAGCGGCGGCCTCAGAGCGACGTCGCCTCTTTTTATTTCATCTGGAGACGACGTGCAGATTTATTTCCCCGTCCACCAAATTAGAAATGAGAAAATATAACTAAATATTTATCTTCTTGTAATTAACTTTAATTTCAGGCGGCTGGACCTTCATCAGGACCTGAAACAGATTATTTCTGGTCTGATAACAAATGAATCAGTAAACCAGCAGACAGGAGTCCGTCTGCTGAAACAGTCGGCTCGTCTTTCCTCTCAGAAACAGTCTGTGAGTCGCAGCTGAAGAGGAAGCTCGGCTCTGTTTGTTCTCCGACTCGCTCCTCGTGTGTCAACAATACATCAATAAACTCCATTAAGTCACACAAAGCAGAGATTTCACCGAGGAGGCGCCGCTCGTCATTAACAAACACGTGACGCTTGTTTTCCATCCGCCTGTTCTCAAGTGTTGACCGAACTGGACCGGACATTTTAAACATCTCGTCATCGTAACATTCGTAGAAGATTAATTACTTTATTAGTGTTCAGCTTCCTGCACAGAACCATGAAGCTCCTTCATTAATACTGATGTAGCTCAGAATACGGACAAAAGAGCCGAGGAAATAAAATAAATCTGTGAAAATGAAGCATGAAGGTTAAAACAAACAGATGTTCTTCTTCTGTCATGTAATAATCAGTAAACCAGCAGGTTCAGGACACAAACAGCTCCGTCTCTCAGGCGTCATGAAGCATTTCGAGCATCTAAAAGTTGTTGTTGTTTTCAGTTTGATCAGCTGTTTTTGTTCCTGTTTGTTTCAGGAGATTCTGAAGAAGCAGAACTTTTTCTACTTCGCCAAAACTTTGTTCAACAGCAGCTCCATCCACCTCAAAGGTCAGTGAGCGACGCCCTCCTGCTGCCACGTCACACCTGACAGTCCTGCTGCAGGGGCGTTAATCTGATCTGCGTGTGTGTGTGTGTGTGTGTGTGTGTGTGTGTGTGTGTGTGTGTGTGTGTGTGTGTGTGTGTGTGTGTGTGTGTGTCTCTCAGGGGTTTCAGACACCTGTAACGCCTCGTCACCTGTGCAGCTCAACGTGTCCTGGTATCTGAGGAACTCGCACTGCTACGATGAAGTCTTCGGCCTCGACGTGAGACGAACTCTTTTTCCTCTCGCCTCAGTTCTGTAACCGTTCAGATCCTCGACCCAAACGCTCTCTGGGTCGGTCGGTATCTTCCGGTTCTGGATTCTCTTCCTCACGTTGTTTTATTATCTGTCTGTTCGTCTTCAGGCGTCGAGGGCCGCCAGTTACTTCAAGTCGACGGAGGTCAGACCAGGAGGGGGGAGTGGATACTATGTCTTCCATCAGTATCCTGCCATCGTCTGCACGCCACAGATGAAGCCGGACACGGTGACTCACACACACACACACACACACACACACACACACAGTGTATACATTAACACACAGTGCAAACACATGAGTAACACAGTGAGTGTATGTTGCTGACTGTATGTTTAAAGTGGGTGCGTTTGTTTTACGACACAGTTCGGACTGGACGTCTTGAAGACACGACTGACAGAACTGCCGCAGCTGCAGGTGAGAAACAACTTTCTGTTGTCCAGCCCGGACTGACCAATCACAGCTCATGTTGCTCCCCACGTAGCACCGACAAGTCGCCGTGTTATTGAAGAAACACTCGTGACTGCTGCAGCTCCACCTGAATGTTCTCACAGGTGAACTCTAATAAATCCAGCAGGTGTTAGACCTCCAGACCACAGGTATTATTTCAGGCCCTCAGGCCCGTTCTGTGATCTCAACAAGGCTCCGGCCTTTTGTTCTCTCACATTCTGGTTCGTCGGGTTCGACCAGATTTTGCAGCTCGGATGAAAACGGTTCTTCAGTGAACTTAGCACCGTGTTTATTATTTTAATGAAGACGGAGTTCGTTTACAGTTAAAAACATTCTTCAAGATGTTTAACATGAACTTTGTTTATTATCTCGACGTTAAAAATGTCTTAAAATCAACCGTTTGTTTTTCAGCCGACTACAGTGAAGACGTCAGACCACGGGAGGAGGAGGAGAGAGGTGGAGCCTCCCAAACCAAAGGTGTGAACATCTTCGACCCACTCACACAGCAGAACATGAAGCAGAACATGAAGCAGAACATGAAGCAGTAGCTGAAGTCGTTGGATCAGTAACGTGGAGTCAGATGTTACGTTATTAGATATCTGAACATGATTTTCTTGCTCTTGTGTTTCAGGCTGCTGCGCCACCGAAGGAAGGAGCTTCAGCAGAAACAAGAGACGCTGCAGCTAAAGAGGTCAGTCGGGTCGGGTCGGGTCGGGTCGGTCCGTCTGTTTGGATTAGTTAAACGTGCTTATTACAGCAGGCTGAGAGATGAGAGGCGCTCGTGACCGGGAGGTTTGAATCCCAGGATACATAGACAGGTCTGGGATTATAGATACACGCCGAGCCAGCAATTTCATGTCAGGGGACGTTTTCACTTCTCTGCTCGTATCTGCCTCCGTTCAACCTGAAGCAGCAGAACTTCACTCCATTTCCTCCTCGTCAGCAACGTTTCAAAACCAGAATAAACCCTAAATGTGACTAAAGATGTCCGAACTCTTCTCCTTGTTCTCTCAGAAGGCGGCTCATCCGTACTTCGACGCCGTGGCGGAGAGCTGGGAGGACGGACCGTACATGTTCATCCTGAACATCAGAGAAATCAAAGACAAGAGCCGAGCGAACGACCCGGCGAACCCTCCTCAGCCCTGGAGTCTACAGCGTCAGTCACACTCACACATTACCCACCACACAGACACACACACACACACACACACACACACACACACACACACACACTCACACACTGAACATTTACTGTTTTTAAAATAATTATTATCCAACTTTTACGACAAGATACAGCCGCTCAGTGCACAGTAAGGCTTTAATAAACTCAGTCGCTACGTTTTAATGTGTTAGACTGATGAGTTCATGAAGAGTGTGAGAGTGAGATGATTAAAACAATTAAATAACAGTTTAAAGTTTAAACAACACAGAACAAAAGATACAGCAGTATCTTTGTATAAAAATATGTTTCCAGAAGTGACATTTCAGACCCTTAAAATATGTGTTGGGTCACAGCAAGGCGGTTTTAAAAGGTGACATGCAGAACCTGGAGCAAACACACAAACAAAATGGACTTCTGGAACTGGTAAAAAGGTGTCTGGATCAGCCCGGTCCTGATCCTGAGAATCAGCTCTGGACCTCCTGAAGATGAACTCATAATAACGTGGCCTGATCAGAGGTGAAGTCCGTCGTGTTGCAGTCGACCTGACGGCGTCTGTTTGTGTTTCCAGTGCAGATCAGCATGAAGGGTCCTCACGACTTCATATCAGCCTCTGAATGGCCTCTGATGGTGGTAAGAACACACACACACACACACACACACTTTATATTTCTGTTAACGTCAACAAATGTAAAGAAAAGAACAAACAACAACATGTTGATCGGTCTGACTTCCTGTCTGTCTCCAGTTCTACATGGTGATGTGCATCGTGTACGTGCTGCTGGCGGTGCTGTGGTTGGTTCTGTCCGCCTGTTACTGGAGGGACCTGCTCAGGATCCAGTTCTGGATCGGAGGCGTCATCTTCCTGGGCATGTTGGAGAAGGCTGTTTACTACGCCGAGTTCCAGAGCATCAGATACGACGGCCTGTCAGGTAGCTGAAGACACACAGGTGATTCTGCTGCTGTGGCTGAGGTGAAGGTCAGGTGGTGATACGTTGTCGTGTGTCCTCCTGCAGTCCAGGGGGCGGTGGTGTTCGCTGAGGTGCTCTCAGCCGTGAAGAGGACTCTGGCCCGGGTGCTGGTGATCATCGCCAGTCTGGGATACGGCATCGTCAAGTAAGTCCTCCTCTTCTTCTCGTGGCGCCGCTTGTAGTTTGACACAAACTGTGTCGGTGTCAGTAACTTAGTCGACATGATGTCGTGTCCGTCCGTCCGTCAGGCCCAGGCTCGGTGCGCTGCTCCACAGAGTCGTTGGCGTCGGTCTGCTTTACTTGATCTTCTCCATCGTCGAGGGGATCCTACGAGTCAACGCTGTGAGTCACACACACACACACAAACACACACAGTGTATCTTTGAGTGTGCGTCTGCTTGTGTGTGTGTGTGTGTGTGTCTAACGTGTCTCTCTCTCCAGGATCGAGGCGACAACACCAGCAGTAGACTTTTGTGTGACATAGTTCTGGCCTTCACTGACTCCTGTGTTGTCTGGTGGATATCCTTTAACATGTACACACACACACACACACACACACACACACACACACAGTTAGTGCTGAGCTAAGCCAAATAGGGTCTGTCTGTCTGTCTGTCTGTCTGGTTCTGGTTGTGTTGTGTCTGTCTGTGTTTGTTGGTTCTGAGGGTTTCACCACATCAGACTAACCCACCCTGTTTGACAGACGGGTAAACCCCGCCCACCTGGTGCACCCGGCTGTATAAAACAAACTTGTCAGTGTTACCTGCAGCTGCTGATTGACCTGAGTGGTTACGCTGTGTCAGCATTTCTGTTCTCCTCTCCTTCTCTTACTCCCTCTGGTTGCTCCCCACACACTCTTCTTCTTCTTCTTCTTCCTCCTCCTCTTCGTCCTCTCTATCGTTTCCTTCACCCTCTTCCCTCCCACGTCCTCCTCCTGTGTATCTTTCACCCTTTCTTCTTCTGTTATCCTTTTCTTTGTCTCCAGGCTGAAGATGATGTAGTTCTCCTGGCTGCTATTCCTCTGGCTGTGCTCGACTCTACCCTCTGCTGGTGGATATCCGCTACTGCACCTCCCCCCCTTTTTAGTGCTGCAGAAAATGTGTTTTCTCTCTCACTTTTTCTCTTTTTCTGCTTTGTTCGTCCGTACGTGTAGTCAGCGTCCAACAGAAACCCCGTGCACTCAGTGTATGTGATTATCTGTGAACAGTGTAATTAGGGATGCATGTTTTTTTCCAGCTGATACAGATAACCTGAGGGTTAGACAGGCACGACGTAATGAGCAAAGAGCTATACCAATAACTTTTACAATAACGTGAGGAAAAAAGGTTGAGAATCACATCGTTGGTACAGAAAAAGTCACTGAACACATTCAAAAAGTAAAAAATACTCTTCTTTTTTTAACAGCTTTGTGCCGTCAGAACTATCGAACGCAGATATCGTATAATTTCATATAAAGCAGAAACACTTGAAGTACCAAAGAATCGATTCTTGTGCGGCAAAAACGTGGTTGTCTTCTCCTTCTTCTTCTTCATCTTCTTCTCCTTCTTCTCCTCCTTCTCCTCCCCCTTCTTCTTCTTCTGCTTCTCCTCCTTCTCCTCCTCCTCCTCCTTCTTCTTCTTCCTACTCATCGTGTGTAAAGGTAGATAGCAACCTGACTTTAAAGGTGTCTGCTGCCACCTACTGTTTGAGAGTGAAGATGCTGCTCTTGTTAAATCAATGAAAAACACTTCAGACGTCACCAGAGCTCCTGTGTGAGTTCACAGTTTGAGTCTCGCATGAAGAACACAACTGGGCTCTTGTGGAAACTCGGGTTGGATCCATAATAACGCGGCTCGGAGGGAACGAAAGGGGAAAAAGCATTACGACGTACAAAACCTAAAAACCTAAAATATTTCTCGCCGTGGTCCTTAGAGGACTCTGTAATCCTCTGAGGATCATCAGGACATCCCTAATTTAACATTCAGACTGATGGAGCTCGTTCACCTCAAAGCATCAACAGCCAGACTGAGAACATTTGAAATGATCCGTCTTGGATCCGTCACACCTGTTGTGCAAACACAAACTTGTGTGGGACAGTAAATATGTGATCTTGTACATAAATCAGTCAGGATCAGATACATTGATCTTAAGCTGGACAGACTGTTTGCTTTCGTTGATGTTTCCTTGACCGTGCCGTCACATCTTCGTGAGTCTGGCTCAGACGATGAAGCTGCTGAGGCTGAGGAGGAACGTGGTGAAGCTCTCTCTCTACAGACACTTCACCAACACGCTCATCTTCGCCGTCATAGGTACGAAAAAAAAAGTCCTGCTTGTGTTTAACGTTTTGCTTGAAGCGCATTTCAAGTCATTGAAGCTTCGTACATGTTTGTGTTTCAGCGTCGGTCATCTTCATCATTTGGACCACCAAGACCTTCAAGATGTCCAAATGTCAGTCGGTGAGTGCTGCAGGTTTTGGATGATTTAGTTTAAACTGTGAGCAGAACTCATCTCACGTCATGTCTCAACTCCTCCTGCATTCAATAGTTTTATTTCTTTTTGTTTTATTGATTCGTGTCTCGTGTCACACTCCATATCTCAGGAACACTTTGAGGAAATTTCTTCAAACTTGCCACAAACGTCCACTTGGACTCGAGGATGAACTGAAGTGTTATATTTATGATCTGCTCATAATACTCTATCACCTTTGGTCAGGGTGTTTCAATGACTCCCGTCTACTTCTACATTTTTAACCGAGTGTTCTGGTTCATTCTCTAAATCCTGTCAGGAGGATTTTCAGTCCGGCGGAGGAGAAGACAGAACGTTTTTTCATCTTCTGTCTTTTTTTTTCTTCCAGTAAATGAAGACGTTTGAGTGCTTTTGAAGTGTTTTCATTAAAAATGTCTCTTTCTCTGCAGGACTGGAGGGAGCTGTGGATAGATGACGCGTTCTGGCGCTTCTTGTTCTCCATCATCCTATTGGTCATCATGTTCCTATGGCGACCGTCAGCCAATAACCAGAGGTAAGGGGAGGGGGGGATGTCAGGGCTGTTTGTCTTTGACAGTTTGTCTCTTTGTAACTGTGACATAAATGCAGTTTATCTCTCTGTGTTTGTCAGATACGCCTTCAGTCCTCTGTTGGATGAAGAAAGTGAGGAGGAGGAGAAGGAGCCGATGATGAACGAGGCTTTCGGTCAGAAACCTTCACTCCCTCCTTCCCTTCCTCTCTCTTCTCTTTCTACTTGTTGCCTTCTTCGTTCCCTTCCTGTCTTATCTCTCTATCGTCCTCAGTGCCTCCTATTTATCTATGTCTTTATTTAACTTCTCAGTGAGTTGGTTAGTTAGCTGGGTAGTAAGTTAGTTAGTTAGTTAGTTAGTTAGTTAGTTAGAGACACCCTCCTCACCATCACTGGCTTATTTCTAACAGCTGCCTCTCAGCCAGTTGTTAAAATATTGAGGGGATTATAAATTAAACATAAAAACTTTGCTTCCTTCATCTGTTAAAAATGCCACTTAGTGTAAGATGGATTCTTACCTGCAACATATAAATTATTTAGTTACTTCTGCATGTGTTTGTACTTTATTCTGATAAATTTAGACTAGAAGATGTTAAATCATGTTATAGCCAACAGGAGAATGGAGCATAACGTGCTGAAGCGATGTGCGTAGTCGGACCCGAATGATCAGCTTTCAGTGAAACATGCATCGAGTTGTGTTTGTGACGTCCTCACCTCCGTATGTTTTTCATCTCGTGTGTCTCCAGAGGGGATGAAGATGAGGGGCATGAAGAATGAGACCAACGGTTCAGCAAAAGCCAACAAAGTGGTGAGTGATGATGAAATGTTCTCACTTCAGCTGTCAGACAAATGAAAACCAAAACGTTTTTCACGTGTTCTTAACAAACTTACTCTGATGACATTTTATCTGTCAGCAGTCGTTCCACTAGAGTCCATTAATTCCCGATTATGGACACCTCGCATGGAAAAATGAAAAGGAAACAAAGAAAAAAAAACATTAAGACCATTAATTTAAAGTTTCATGCATTTTGAGGTTTTTCACAAACCATAACTCTGTTTCCCGTTATTGCTTTAATCATTAAGATACCATTAGGTTTCTATGTGATGGAAACGGTGTTCACTACTCTGTAAATGAGACAAACTTCAGATACGACGGGAAATAAAGTAGTCGCTCACTTCGTTGAACCCTTTGGCTCAGCTACTAGCCTGACAGCTAATGTTATGCTAATAAGATTCAGAAGATAGGAAAGTACAGAAAAACACATTTTAAAAAAATAATCAGATGAAATATTTGCACACAGACGACATGGACTCGATAGATTTCACCGTAGCTTTTAAATCTTTCAGTGGTACAATCTTCTGGAGTTTAAGATCAGTCTGAAGATTGTTCCAGAGTACGAAGCTCCAGATTTCCATATTTCGAGTTTAAAAGAGAAGATAAGTCGAGTCACTTTTACCCCCCAAGATACTGCAGTCTTAGTTTCACTAACCAGTCTTTCTAAAGAGAAAGAGAAAAGTATTAGTACCTGTCTAATAATTATATTATTAGCAAATGTATCAAACCTGTTCAAAAAGTATGACGATTAATTGAATTTGTATTATAGTTAATGATATTTCAATATAGTCAAACAAAAACAAAAACATTTATTAAAGCTCATGTTTTTCTACTTTTTTTAAAAAAAAGAGAGACAAAATAAATGCAGACAAGACATCTGAGTCATCGTGTCGTCTTTTCTGTCAAGTCAGGTTGCAAGTCATCAAAACAGTCAGTCAAGACGACTCGATTGGACTTGGACTTGGACTTGTCAGTGATTTTGGCTCAAAAACTTAAACTTAATTGTGACAACAGATCTCAACTGTGTTCACAGTTTTCTCTGTCAGCATCAACAGGTAGAGTTCAGATATCCAGCAGTCGGTTTTATCCACACTGAACGCAACAAAATGACCTTTCATGTCATTTAAATGATTCAATAATGTCTTTGTGGAAAGAATAAATATATAATATCACCTTCACTCAGCTGTGTTGATTTTCCAGGATGAAGATCTGAAATGGGTCGAAGAGAACATCCCGTCATCGATGGCAGACGTGTAAGTCATCATCGGCATGAAGTCGTCACGTTGACACTGATGATGTCACGTATCAGAGCTGATCATAAATTAATATTATTTAAAATCTGACGCTGAAAGTCTTTTTCTCCTCCTCACAGCGCCCTGCCCCCCCTGCTGGACTCTGACGAGGTGAGTCATCGGTTTCCTCACTTCATCACTGAACTATGATGTAATTGATTCAGACAGTAAGATGAGATTAAACTTCACAGATCCTCGTTCAGAATTTAGATTATTTCAGGGTCGAGTAGATTTACAGCACCCGAGGAAAAAGATTAATGTCAATTAGTTTTGAGCGCATCAGTCGTGCAGGACAACATGGCCTCAACTGTAGACGGATTCATACATTACATCACATATTATATCTAAAAATATCTCCTTAATTATCTATCCTGAAAATAAAAGCAGTTGAAGACAAGTAAAAGCAGTTCAGATGTGCAGAAGAACAAAGACAGAGACGCGTTTCTTATTCTTATGAGACCTTCTTCTCGTGTTTTGACTAAAATAATCTCCTCTAAACTAAAAGAAAACTAGCAGACTTAAATACTCGAGAGCAGAGTTCGTTCAGAGCTCTCGTACAGTTATTTTAACCGTTTTATTTTCAAGGTTTGCAAGATGCTTGAATTTGAATTTAATTTAATCATTAAAACCAATTTTCTAATATTTGAAATAAAACGGTCCTGTCATCATATTTGGTTATCGGCTCCTGACATCTCACCATGGTAGAGAGCTAAGTTTTGTACCTGCTCGTTAGCTACGAGAGAACAGGTGGATTTTATCGCTATAGCAACATGACAGGTGGTGATTTTAATTACAACAGTCAGTTAAAAAATGGCTTCGGAGAGCAGAAGGTGTAGTGCACAACCTGCAGAGAGGAGATCCACCTGTGAACGTAACAAGCTGCACGAACCCTCAACACATAGGAACTTGTGTTTAACCTAATTATTTAGCACTTTAAAAGTTAAAAAGATCATTTTTTATTATTTTTTTGTTCTACTAAGACAAACATTTAGAAAATCTCTTCACACAGGATTTCTATATGTCTGCAGGAGACACACACACACACAGACACACACTTGTTCATCATATTTGTAGTTGTGACTCTGATCAGCAGAGGGCAGCAGATAATCTGCTGAGAGCAGCTGTTGCCACGGTTACATCACACCGTTGTTTATCCTCTTCTCCGTTGTCATGGCGAGCAGAACAATGTGACAGTGACGTGTGTGAGGTGGTGTGTGTGTGTGTGTGTGTGTGTGTGTTACAGCCACTAATAACGATCATTAATAAACACAAAAATAAACAAAAACAGTAAAACGTTGATCGTTTATCTGATGTGAAGCATAAAGAGCTGTTTCATCAGACATTATGTGTTTATTATTCATCATAATCGTGTCATTTATCATATTATTGTTGTTTTTCTGGACCAGTTTTTGTGACGGTCATCAACATTTTCCAGATTATTTACTGTTTGATCTCCAGCCTGAACCTCTTAAAGTGACCCAGCAATCAACAAAGTGCCTCTTATGTAAAAATCAATTTCTTATGTAAGCTGCCGTATGCACACTGAGAGATATTAAAATCCATAGAAAATATTAAGTACTTGCACCCTGGCGTGTCCTTTATAGTCTCTCTTGTGAGGAAGGAAGGAAGGAAGGAAGGAAGGAATGGATAAATGTTTTGATTGGCTGAGATTAAAATGCTGCTTCCTTCAGGTGAACTCGTAGTAATTAAAGGCTGCAGCACGTTTAATTTGTCTGTCACATCGATGGTTTCATGTTTTAAACTGCAGGCTGTTTGGAGCGAATACTAACAATGTAATGAATCTGCCTTATTAGAGGAGGAAATTAAGGGGAATTAATAGCTTTAACTCCTCACTGTTCACGTCCTCACGGCGGATTATGTAACGGCCTCTTGTTATTTAGGAGGCAAATCGTGCAGAAATGTTAACCTGCCAATTATCCTGATTATGACAAATTATGTAATTCCTAATGATCAAGGAGGGTTTGTTAAATCCCCTCGCATGTACTTTATGTGTTGTATTGCAGGCTGAAAGTACATTTTCTTTGATTCATTGAACTTTAGATGCCCTCCACTCTCACACATGGCCTCTCTGCACCGGCTCTGTGCAGTCAGGGAATAGAAAAGACCAAAACAGACCATCTCTCAGTACTTTCTGTCTTTCTCTGCCCTTCTCTCAGTCACTCTGCACATCGGGTGGTTTTTGAAAAGCTCAGTTATTTCGACCAAAACAGCTGGACACTGTAGTTTCTACAGCCCAGTCTCCTTAACAGAACGTTTCTGCAAACCACAGATGCGTCCGAGGTTGACTTGGTGGCATGTCACGTTCACATTATGTGATTATTAGCTACCTTTCACATCAGGAGGTGCAGGTGATGGTGGAGGTGTTATTACAAGTCAAGAAGTTTGCCAAACGTGCGAAAGGGGTTGGAGTCATACCACTAGATATTTTTAAGGACACTTGGAGACATTTCCAGCCAAAACCTGCTATTATATCGGCCAAACGGTGATTTTTTTCCAACTCTAAAGCGAAGCAGAGCAGGAGCACAGCGTTGTGACAAGAAGAGAAATAGAAAATTCAAACTAAATAAACGTAAAGTAGCGACATAAAGAAATGTTCAGTGTGAACTTATCTGTGGTTTTTGCAGAAATATACTTGGCTAAAATTTATTCTGGCTCAGTTTTTTAGCAACTGTTGCTCAAACGGGAGGAAATAGTGCATCTGTGGGGGAGTATGGACTGAAAAACATGTTGCTTTGTACTTGGACTACGAGACAAGACCACCAATTTTTCACAGATATTTTTTGGCCAAGAGGAATAAAAAAAAACTAATTTAATTTTCTCTGTGAAATTCAAAGAACTGTGGTTACAATAAACATGATGGACCGGGACCAGGATCAGCTGATATAAAACATTCATGATTTAAAAAAGGAATTAGTGTCAAGTTAGTTTTTAAGGAGGTTAATATCCAAACACTTCCAGTTCCCACGTCTCAAAGTCAATGAGTTTTCTGATGCATGAAATGAGGTCTGTGGTGAACGCAAACTTTAAGAGATTTTTCTTGTGTTTTCTTCTGTGACATAAAATCTGACAGCGTTCACATTTTAAAAAGGCGGTTGGCTTTTTGTCGAAGCAACCACGACAAAGCCAACTTCCAGTTTGGCCTGAAAAAAACCTCCTCCCTGCGGCACTCAGTGCTTTTCCTCCGTATACCGTCCCCTCGTCCTGCACTTTTTTAGCCGGACTTTCATGTAATTAAATAACCAGAAATAACGCACATGAGGAAAGAAAAGAAAGCGCTCCTCGACATTTTAAAAATGGTCCAGCTTTCTTTTGTAGCTTTTCCTATTGACCAGGCTTCTTGTTAAAACTGGACAAATTGGCTTCTTCATGTCAGCTGTGATCTCTTCTGGCACTCGTCCGTTTGTGGTTTTCATCCGTCATGTCTGCAACAAAAGGAATCGTCTTAACAATGTGGGCCTCCTCACTGAGAGGAGGAGAAGAGGAGATGGAGGGGAGGAGATGAAGAAAGTCAGAAATACTGAGACGATGCATGAAACCGTCTGAGGACAGTGAACAGTCCTCCTCTCCTCACGAAATACATTTCAGTGAACAATTTCTGTAACATTAGAGAGTGAATCCAAACAGGCTGCAGCGTTGGTCCGGTTCAAAATCTGAGGGGCAGACGGGCCGTGACTATGAGGCCAGATCTCTACACAGCAATATATAGTGTAGCTTCCTCTTGCCATAGGGTTTTCAGTACACTGGTGCCAAATATTGATAATCTTATTGACGTGAAGGCGCTCTAAACAGATTCCCCTGGCAAAACAGATTACAGATAATTCACTGATAGTTGTATCCTCCCTCTAAACATTTTAACTCCTGAACTCTCAGGCAGTTTAGCCTGTATTTTTGCCCAGACTGACATTAAGGGGCCAGTTTACTCTGTCACAGAGATCACATCATCGACCAGCAGATCTGAGCTACGCGAACAAACCGATAGAGCGGCATAGCCAACTACAACTACATGGCTATGCTGACTGGAAAATTATATTGTATCATATATATTGTAAATAATGCAACTTGAGTCACAGCTAGCAACATGGTGGGTGAGAAAATATTGTGTTTAAAAGGTGGAAAATGAGAAATCCATTTGCAATTTCAAGTCTGGCCAAAGTCTACAGAACTGAGAATAAAGATCACAATTTAGATTATTTATCATGATTGTGTTTACAAAGATCATACCCCACTAATACCCATTTAATGCTGTGATTGGTCGGCTGTGTGGAGACGAGAAAGGAGCCGACGTTTAAACTTTTCTCTCTCGTTCTCTTTCTTCATTTTTGAGACTATTTCTGTAACTTTTCTTACAAATAACCAAAATCAAAATGATCAGTTAAGACAGAAATGTACCAAGTTTCTGATATTAGATGTCCGGGCTGAAAGTGACTCAGTATGATTGTGTGTTTTCTTGTTGCAGGAAACGATGACGACTAAGTTTGAGATGTCCAAGATGGAGTAAAGCCGAAGAGGAAGGAAGGCCGGACGAATGGAGGCGACGTGGAGGAGGTTGAGGACCCGTACGGATGAATAATACAGATTAATATCAGTTTAAAAAAGGTGGAGTAAAAGAGAAGGACGACTGATTTAAGTGCACATGTGAGGAGGGAAAGACGGACTGATGGATGAAAGAGGGAACGCAGAGAGGAGCGAGTGTTTGCTTTACAGGATGGTGGTGTCGGTTTGTGATTCAATCCCTGGATTTATGAGCTTCGTAAGCCTTGATTGTATATACACTGGGAGTAATATCGATCACAGCGGCACACAGAGCCTTTTTATTTTTATTGCCTGTTTGTATTTATATTTCTATATATTTACAGTATATTTTGACAAATTTGATGTTGATGAGGTTTCTCTGCTACAGAGCGGCTCGTTTTGCCTTTTCACCGTTTACATGTGAGGTGTGATTTCCAGCCTCGTCAGACAGTTTGTTTGTGTTTCCACTGTTTCAGCTCTTCCTGTCGCTGTTTTGTTTTTTTTCTACATCGGCTGATTAACCACGAACCTGCTGACTGAGCGGGTTTTTATTTGGTTCCTTTCAACCTGTAAAGACCAAAGTTGTGAATCTGAAAGATAAAATCATAGATGTGGATAAAAAATGTACTTTATTACTTTTTGGAGCTCTGAGGTTTGTTGTTGAAGGTAGTTTTTGGTTTTGGATCCGTCTCGTTTCCAGCTTTGAATCATTAAAACTGTTCACACGCAGATGATTTTACACAGACTGTGTGCGTTTTAATTTAACTTTATTGTTTTACTTTTTGTTTGTGTCTGTAAAGAAATCATTGCAAGAGAAACTACAGTTTTGCTTCATCTGATAATTAAAGTCAGCTATGATTTAGAACATCGTTGGTGAAATACTATCCTGGTTTTATTCTTTGTCTTTCACGTCGCTTTAGATTCAGACATCATTAGTTTTCACAGCCAGTTCAGCACAGAAACACAGATAAACACAGAAACACACAGATAAACACAGCAGCATGCAGATAAAGACAATACTCTCTCCATGACTCGTACATCCCAGCACACGGTGTTGTCAGTGAGGCAGTTTGCTCGATGCTGCAGAGGCAGAGAGGACAAAACTCTCCTCCATTTTAAGGTCCGACGTGAAGTGATGAATGAGGGGAAGGATCTGTGTCACTCGCTCTGCTGTTCATGTCTGAGAGTTTGAGTGTGGATGACGGATGATTTTAGAGATGGACAACATCGTGAAGAAGCGAGTGCGACAGGATGTGTTGATCCTGCAGCGGACGGCGCTCTGAGTTTATGGATAACATGGAGTCTCTGCTGGGATTGTTTATGGATGAAAATTATATGTCTATGGACACGGATGGAGCGTTTAACTTGCTAATCACCTGTTCTTTTGTTTTGTCCGAGCTGCAGCGATTAGTTTGATTAATGGATCAGTCGATCGACAGAGAATTAGCTGACAACCTGTTTTATTAATCAATTAATGGTTTCAGTCACATTTCAATCAAACATCAGCTCGTTCCGGCTTCTTCATTGTGAAGATTTGCTGCTTTTCTTTGTCATTTATGACAGTAAATGAAGAGTCTTTGGGTTTTTGGACTCGTGGTCGGACAAAAGAAGCCTTTTGAAGACGTCAGTTTGGGCTCTTTGGAAATAGTTTTTAGACTGAAGGATTAATCGTGACACTAATCATTAGTCTGCAGCCGTATTGCCTGTGCACAGCTGAAGGTAGTTATCAGTGCACCATTGTGTGACGCGATAAGTTCTGCTTGCTGGAACAGAGTTATTATTGCAGTGTCAGAGTATTTGAAGTGTGTGGTGATGGGTGACGGGCCGGTACAATCATTTACATCCTCTCTGATGATGACGCGTGTGGTCTCCTCACAGTTTTAACAGTAAACACACACACTATCCCTGTCGTGCATATCGCAGGTATCACTGTAGTGTAATAAGACAAGCTGAAGACCCTGACACACCGAGCCACTGGACACCATGACACTGTTATTGATCGTCTGCTGCTGATTGAGACTGATAAGCAGTGGATGAACCCTTGTGACTCTCGACATCCTCTGACTTTTCCTCGAGCACAATCATTGGCATTTGTGGTTTTGAGTGAAATGGGTCAGCAACTATTGGATGGATTGTCATGGAAATTGGTAAATACATTCCTGTCTCCATCTTACCGTAAACTAAACATGGCTCCAGACTAACGTTGTCCCATCGTCCCACAGACGATAGAAAATCTGTTTGGGATTAACAGAGATCTTTCCTGGGACGCCCATTGAATTAAATTTTAGTATGGATTCACAGAACTGAACCGAACGCTGACTACAATCGAAGCCCCAATCCGGGTCGGGTACTGACAGCTATCACTGGCTCGCTACTGCTTTAAAAATCCTAAAGGATATCGATGCAGACGCAACTATTTTCCCCTGATAACTGTAGATTGTGAACAACAAATCCTTGTTGAAATCAGCAGGAGGAGAGCTAGTTAGCTGTTAGCTGTTAGCTGTTAGCTGTTAGAAGCAAACTTCTGGAGCTTCCAGCTTTTAGCTTACGGCGCTAAACACACAGAAGGACTGAGAGTTTCTGTTCAGAAGAAGATGAAGCATTAAAAAGAAATACATATCCTGTAGTACTTCAGCTGAGTAAAGCTTTGAGGTAATGATAACATTACATAATTAACAATAAGTGAAGAAACAATTTTTTGATTTTGGGTCGACTTTGGGATGGTTAATGAACGATTCTGGTTGGGAAGGTGGTGAAGAAGTTAGTCTGGAGTCTTGCTTGAAACTTAAAATAGGAACGTTGCCAAACAAAACCACAGAACAAGCACATCAATGCACAAGTATCTGTCATCCACATACACAGAAACAAAACATGTCCACTGAATTTTATTTTCCTTGATCACCACCACTTACAGTATCATCTCACACACACTGACTCACTGATATTACCTCTGTCTCAGCCTCATGTGTCTGTACAGCCAGCAGCCAGCCTGTGTGTGTGTGTGTGTGAACATATAGACTACTCTGCATGTGTGTGTGTGTGTGTTGGAGCCTTTTAAGCGTTGACAATGACTTGTCTGAACGGACTAAACACTCCATACATCATCCAGATGAGCCGCAGGGAAAAAGTCCTGCCTGGCTCTCTGCTGTCTGCTCCCATCAGCCTGCAGCAGCTCGCTCTCTGCTCGCTCTTATCAGGAACATCACATTAAATGTGGGTTTTTTTAAGCTGTTTTCTGTTTCCGCAGAGTTTGACACTGAAATTATGGATGTTGTGATAAAGTTTTTCTCCCTTGATCCTAATCTGAGTGAATATCTGCAGGTACGAGTCAGTATTTATGTTTTCTTACATAATATAGACCTTCATGAGACGGTAAAGCAAATTCAGTTCATTCAGGAGCACAGAGCCAATACAGCCGATCCAAGTAATGCAAGTGTTTGAGTTTTTTAACTCACTGCACCAGGAGAGAGCACCAAACAGTGTTTTTGTTTATGGGGCTGTTACATTTAGATGAAAACGAATTAAACATCTGTTCCTTCTGAATTGTTCAGTTTCTAGTCTGAAACGAGTCGTTTAAAGTGATTACACTTTCTTTAAAAGCCTTTTGTATTGTTGCTGTTAATCAATTCGAAACACTAAGAGTTGATTTTGTATCATCGGTGGAGAGAAACTCTTCAGTTGGATGTTGTTTTGTCTCTCTGCGCTTCAACGTCACATAGCAGCATCTGTTTGTTGTCGTCCAAAAAAGACTGATGATGTGAAGTACTGTGCTGTTTGGTTTGTAAAGAAATCAAAGGTTATTAATAAAAACTTGGAAAGTAAAGTAAAAGCTTTGTTCTGCTGGTGTTTGTTCTTTTTTTTTGTGAAAAACTGAAAACGGAGGCTTAACAAACTCTGAGTTGACTGAGCCTGAGACTGAGCTTGGGAACAGAAAAATAAATAATTATCGATGGAGCTCAGATACCGTGATGGTTCACCATGACAACGTCAGGAAAAGAGCAGGGCCGCCATTTTAAGGAAGTGGAGCTGGAGATAGAAACGTGTGTAAATGCAGATTCATCATATTTATCTTAAGAAACAGGAGATAAGTTTAAAAACTTTGAAAAAACATAACAGATGTTCAGCTCGCTACAGTTTTAATTTCTTATGGAAAAACATTGTTATTTTGCAGATTAACTGAAAACACAGACTGCAGTGAAGCACAAAAACAAACATGTGATCTGCATTATGTTTAACTCCACGGAGGCTCCTGGTTTCTACAGACCATCAAGTGTTTTTATAGTCTGCTGACCGGTCGAAGGTCGGTGTGGTCTGACCCGTGAGTACTGATGAGTCATGGGCTGGAACATGAACGTGTTGGCAGGTGTCATGGCTGGTGCGATCCCACTGCGAGATGGTCTTCAGTCATAATTATGTTGTCATTGGTGCATAATCGCCTGAAACTTGTGTAACCTTGGAATGAACATTTATATCTGTGGGTCCTCTTCAGTTATATTAAATCTGGACACAGCGTTGGAGGCGGAGTCCCATTCCCATTGAGCTCTCACTAGGGACTTCCACCCGCCGAGCTGGCTAACATCCGGTTTAGCATCCGGCTAACTTGAATAAGGATAAAATAATTTAATCTCTTCTAGACTTTCCAAATGTTATTGGACCAAATGGCTCACATTGTGCCGCTCAACAGAAACAGATGCTTCTTTCACAATGTTAGCATCTAGGAAAAAGTCTTTTTGGGCTCCAGTGCGTCACGTGATGATGTAATTACACAGTTTGGCCACTAGGGAAACTGGCTTCAAGGCCTGGCGCTCTTCCCTGGGGGCTTGGACTCTTCCACAGTCTGCCATGTTGCACCGCCATGTTTCTGCAGGAGCCCAGGAGGGACAAACCAAACACCTCAAGACCTCACGGCCAGATGCCACTAAATCCTAAAGACTGGACCTTTAATTTCAAAAACAGCATGAATAAAAAAGAATGCATGCTGTTTTTGACATGTAATATTGCGTGTAATGCCCTTTATAACACGCCACCTTCCTATTTTTCCAATTTCATGAATTCTCTTTAAATTTGCACGTCCAGCTGGGCTTCGACTTCTGTCTACAAGGTTTTTCACACTGGTTTCAAACCAAAACTTAGAGTTGTGGCACTTATTTCTCCTTGTGTTTTTGTTTATACCTCGTTTGTAATTTGCCTTGGATAAAAAAAAAGGAGTAGCTAAATCAAATCATCAGTACGTTGTGCCTCCTATCTGCAGTGTAATGAATGTCACGGCCTCTAGGGGACACTAGCAGGGGTTTTGGATGCACTTACACATGCAGGATGAAGCAGCTAGTGTTAATTCTCTTTCTCTCTCACAATCCTAACATCCTCGGTGTCCTTAAAATGTCTTTAAACTTGACCCCAAAGCCTCCATCTGCAGCTAATTTGATCTAATGATAGCAGCTGTAGCCTCAATGTCAGCCGGAGTCACTTAGCTGCTGCTGTCGGTCCTTTACTAAACTCCTCATGTATTCAAATCTGCTAATGTGATCTAAGCGTAAAGACAGCAGCGCGGTATGTCAGCCCATACATGTAGGAGTATGGTCTATATTTAGCAGCTGTTGTTATAATCCTGACATGTAATCCATCTGTTCTGCCTCTTTCCATGTCTTTGACCTTAAGTGTAACCCAATTAAAGACAAATCTGAAGACGACTGTAACAACTCAGACATGATCATTATCCCGACATATTCTCCATCTGCTGTTCGAAGCTGTTTCCACGGCGGTGAGGAGGAGCAGGAGGAGGAGGAGGAGGAGGAGGAGGAGGCTCAGATCTCATCGCTGTGCATTTACTCCCTAACACATCATCAAGACTGACTTGATTATTACCCCGCTTTGTCCATTAAAACATCTTAAAACCACAAAGCGTCAGCTCTCCTGAGGTTGTTTCAGTGTGTGTGTGTGTGTGTGTGTGTGTGTGGTGTGTGTGTGTGTGTGTGTTTGCAGCTACTGTACTCTGGCATTACGGCTGTAATAACATAATCCCAGAGATTTGGCCTGACAGCAAGACAGTATGCTGCCGATTTCAACCGACAGTAGGGAATTATCGTCACCACGCACTTTACAGACGGCTAGACATGTGTTATTACTCCTGCTGCGAGGCTCAACATGTGGCCCGTCGACCCTCGGAGGGACGCTGACAGCAGCAGTTTGAGGAAGAGTGAAGTTTAGACTGACGTGGACGGAGACAGTTATCTCAAAGTTCATCAGGTTCATAGAAACTCTTCAGATATATGAATTATATTAGTTTATGTTTGTTTAATGGGTGCCACTTGTTTCTTAAATTGGTTGGACAACAAATTCATCTGTACTGTTAAAGGAACAGTTCAGCCAAAAATGTAAATTCAACCATCATCTCCTCCCTCCATGTTAATGAAAGTCAGGTGAAGTCTCGTAGTCCGCAAAACATTTCTGGAGCTTCACAGTGAAACAGAGTTGCAGCATTCTGCTAAACAACTGAAGCAGCTGGAGACTTGATTTAAAACAAAAACACAACCATAAAACAAAACCCAAACCTCCATTAAAACTTTGCAGAATCAGCTGTTAGCACTTCCTGTTAGCAGTGAGCCTGTGGATGTACAGACAACTCTCACTGGATCACTGTGATACTGAAGAAAACTTAAAAACATGATGTTTTTAAGGCAAGTTCTGCACATGTGAGGAGCATCTTTATTTGAGGATTTCTAAGCAGATTTAGGGAGTCATCCTCTCCTCCCTCCATGCTGATGGAAAGTCAGGTAAAATGTTGGAAATGCACGTTTATACAAACCACAGATATGTTGAACTTCGCTGTGCTTATGGTTTAGTTAGGTTAAGGCACAAAATCCACTTGGTTAGTGTGAAGAAAAGATCATGTTTTGTCTTAAACAAAATGTTTTCCAGCTCCGTCATGCTTATAAATGTTGAAATGCCGTCGTCACACCTCCAAAATATTCAGTGGTTTCACACTTACAAATGTTGAAACGCAGCCTTAAGCTGTTGCTCCTCTTTCGCTGTAACTGCACCACCATCCCCTCCTTCACCTCCCGCTATGAACGTCGGGTCACACGCGTATTGTACAGTTGTCTCTATGTTAATAACACGTTCAAGTTTTAACGTATCTGCGGTCTGCAGATCTTCATCTCATGACTGATGAGATCAGATCGTCTGCAAATTCACTGGGATGGTCCGAATCATCAGAAACCTTCACGTTGTGACAGCTGAAGGTCCTCTGTGTCTTCTACCCTCACAGATTGTATGTAAAAAGAAATGATCCTGACGTTTGACCTCTGTCTGATCTCTCTCCGTCCTCCTGACGTGCTCACATTGTGTTTGAACATCTAACGTTTCCCCGACATGTCTTGCAGTTTCCTTTGTTCACTTTAAAGGTGTGTCAGCAGCTCACGTTCAGGATGTGCTTACACCGACCGAGCAGGTGCAGTGTGTAGTTCAAGGACAACTTTGACAGGACGCTTCCCCGCCGAGCTCTCGACATGATCTCAATAATGATGCTTCGGGCTCCTGAGCTGCCCATGATCTGTTAGTCTGAGCAGAACGTTCTTGTTCACAAAATGCAGAAACAGCTGTAAATACCAGACCTCCTCAGCAGAAATCTTCCACTTCCTTTTGAAGAACTGGGGAATATTTACCTTTTTAAAAGATGCTGCTGAAGATACAGAAAATGAAGCAGTTCATTAAAAGCGCCGTAGCGACTCTGCGACGAATGATTCTCATCAACACCTTCCAGAGGAGAGAAGAAGCCCACGCAGCAGCGCCGAGGACATCAAGCCTCCCAAAAAAAGATACAACTAAGAAGCTGAGATGATGAAGGAAAAAAAACTGTCCTTTTAATTACAAATGGAGAATTATTGTGAAGAAGTGTGAAGAGGAACTGGAGACAGAAGGACGGTGGCATGTTCTGGAAATCAACATTTTTATGACTGTTTCAGCTTTTTGCTTCCTTTTTCTTCTGAGTGTTTCTGCTCTGACACACTGGCTCACTTTTTCTCCACCTCGGTGCTGATTAAACTTTTATTTTTGATGATATTAAACTTTAAGAGTCACAGATTCAAGTGTAGGAAAGTAACTAAATATAATTTACTGAAGTACTTCAGACATGTCTTCTGTCAGACGGGTGTTCAGGTGTTTATTGTAGCTCAGATTTCTCTTCTATATATTAACACATATTTAAATACAAAGCCACATTTCCAAATGTAAATAGACTGAAGTAGGTTAAGACAACTTTTAGTCTGGGTACTTTCTTCCACCACCTTTCTCTTGTCTGGCTTCGAGAAGGAAACCTGGTTTGGTGGTTGATTATTTGTGGTTTTGTCCTGAGGAAGTTGTCCTAGTTTGTTTTGTTTAACTCTGTTCGTGGTTACTTGTGTTTTTACCTGCTGCTGTTCTGAGGCAGAGCTGCAGGAGAGTCAGGAGAACGAGCCACACCTGAATTAACTTCTCCTGATTGTGACAGCTGATTAAAAAATAGAGGTCTGGATGTCTCCGTCTGTCTCCTGTGCTCTTTAGTTTGGTGGTGTTCACGTTCATTTAGCTTTACTTCTTCTTTACTTCAATTTAATAGCTTTTCTTTAAGATGTCTGTCTTCGTGTGGACCTTCTGATCCCAGGCTGGAAATCAATTTTCAGAAATAAAACTGTATGATTTAATATTATAATTTCCCTTATAGATGCTGTACAATATGGGTCAACTGATAAACTGCCTGGACGATTATTGGATCTGATATTCAGCGTTTTTCTGATAATCTGAATGTTTTTATTTTAAATGATTGTGGATAAAATATATTAATTTATGAAATCTGAAAAATAAGATATATATATAATAAGTGAGTAAAAAGTACAATATTTTCCCCCAAATTCTCGTGGAGTGGAAATATAATGTAGCAGAAAATTAAAGTACAAGAACCAGACCCGTCCTTCAATCCCAGAGCGTCATTATTGGACGACTCAAAAATCAACTTTTCTCACAAATAGGCCCTGTAAGTACAGTACTCGAGTAAATTTACTTAGTTACATTCCACCACTGACCTTTACCAAGCCATGACACTAAAGGCAAGGCTGTCCACATACTTTTGACCACACAGTGTTCATTGTCTTCCTCTCAGCTGTCTCACATGTTTTCTGTCCCGTCCTTTCTAAATTTGGATTAAATATTAAGCATCCACTACAACAACTTATAACATGAATGGTATTTTTTCTTTCAAATACAAAGGTCACGCTGTCCTTTCAGACTTTTATCCGAACGTGTGAAACGTAAATCTCCTGTGACAGCGGTGGTGTGAAGGGACAGCGGCTGGCATATGGACGTCTCCACCTGTCTACACGAAACAGCCGCAGCCTGCTGCCAGATAATACATACAGATCTACTTTAATACAAAGAAATCTCGTATTATTCCGTCCATTACGTAAAAGGATGAGATTATCGATACGCAGATTAATGAGCATCCAATGGTGTTCCAGCGTGAAGCCCCGCCCCGACATCCTCCGCCCCGCCACCCTCACCCTCACCCTCACCCTCCCGCCTCACCCTCATCCTCATCCTCACCCTCCAGCCTGCAGCCTCCACCCGCCCGCACACACACTTCAATCATCCAGATAAAAATAGAAAACCCCACAATGACTTGCAGTTTAGTTGTTAGATTTTAGTCTTTATTGTACTATTTTTTTTTCTTGACAATTTGCTAGCGGACATGTGAAAACTTGGACCAACAAAACATCATCATTATTATTATTATTTTTTTTTTAATTACAGCATATCGTCAGACTGCGGTAACAGTGAGAAGATGTGTTTTTAGAAAATAAAAACAAAGAAAGACAAAAAGAGAATCCAAACCAAACAGGAAGAAGAAGAAAAAAAAAAACATTTTGACTTTAATATTTCGATGGTGGTTTTTTCTTGTTTTTTTTTTTTTAATTCATGTACACAATATAACAGTCTAAAAACATTAACACACAGAGCTGAAGACATTACAGTGTTGGTTGGGAAGTGGCAGTCCTCAGGGCAGTTTATATACTGTAGCAACATGGTCCTGCTGTACTGTCAAATATCTACTGGGGACGGATGGGGAGGGGGGGCTGAAAGGGGGGTCGAGGGGGGAAGACTACAAACCAAAATGGCCGTCGATATAAAACTAACAGTCTTTTTTTTTTTTTCTTTTTTTTGTTCTTTAAATCCACCAATCAGGAGTCGGCAGAGACAGAGAGCAGAGTTAAGTAGCTCGACGAGGAGGAAAATAGGACGGCGGCGGCGAGAGGCGGGCGGGGGGTGACGGGGGAGGGAGGAAATAAAGGGGGGAGGTGGAAAATGTCTCGATTTTCTTTTTTTTTTTTAACATTTCTGCATTTTTCTTTTCTCTCGTAGACAATATAAAATCTCACAGACAAGCAAAGAAAAAATAAAAACACTGGATGTTTTTTGTATGTATGCATGTAATCGGACGGAGGGGATGATGGATGGATGGATGAAGGATGGATGGATGAAGGGATGATGATGGAAAAGAAGGGCTTGAATTATTGCTTTCTGAGTGATTATTATTTTTCACTTCTCATCTACATGAATTGCATCTTTCTCATTCTCTCAATCTCTCTCTCGCTCTCTCTCTTTCTCACCATGGTGATCTGTTAACACGTGATTACTCTGTTTATTCGGGAGGAAGGAGGAGGAGGAGGAGGGATGGAGGGATAGAGGAGGAGGAGGAAGGGGAGGAAGGAGGAGGAGTTAGGGGGTGAGGAGGGGCTCAGAGCTCCTTGCTCAGCGAATCCCGGGCAGATCTAATCCTCTTTGTGTGGCCTCACACGTTTCCCGCCTTTTTGTCTGGTAAATGATAACAGAAGAGATTGAAAAAATGTATTAAAAAATAATAATAATAATAATAATAATAATAATAATAATAAACAGTCATATAAAAAAGGGTTATATGTCGTATGTGTGTTTAGTGGTTTAGTACAGATGTCGCTCTCTTGGGTTAGTTTAAAAGTTATTATTGTGTTAAGGACGTACAAAAAGCAAACAACAACAACACAACAGTTTTATGAGGGAAAATAAGTGTTGGGAGGGTCGTCATCACCATGACAACCAACAGGAAGTCTGTCTGTCTCTCTGCCTGTCTGTCTCTCATCACTTCCCTTCATGTCCTCTACCTGTGTTTGTGCTCACAGACCTTAAAGAAGATTTTATTTCCCCCCCCTGAAGTGAAACCACCTGACGGTCGGCTGCAGGCCTACAGTGTTTCTGACTGTCTGTTTGCTTCCCGGCAGCAGAGAGAGAGAGAAGGCTGGTTAATCTGGCTCGTTGAAGAGGCTCCGTGACACTTTGATTTTGGCTGCTAATCCGTTGATGGACTCAACTCTATTGATGTCAGAGAGCTAACTATCCAAAGCTACAGCTAGTTAGAGCTAGCGGCCAGCTGCCCGCGCAGCGCCGGCGGCCGGAGGGTTCGAGGAGGGGAAGGTCGAGGGTCTGCGAGCTTTGGTGGTTTTAATCCGTCTCGTATTAGTGCGTTTACGGTTAATGTTTATCGGGTCAGTGTGTTTTAACTGATATAAGCTGTTAAAATATTCCTCTTTGCATCGAAACGGAAAAAAAAAACGTTTACAGAAGAAGGTGTCTTGTGTCGAACTCGTTTAAGGGCGTGAACGTGCGAACGCGCTCGATTTGAACATTTGTAGTAAACTCGTCCACGATAACAAGTTCATCTTACAAAATTTTCCTGAGTTAATTATCATTTTGGTGTCACTGCAGCTCGGCTCATGCAGCACAGGCATGGAAGATGACGAGAAAGAAAGGAGGCTTTCCCGGTCCGATTAAGACGGGACCTCCCTTATTGTAACTCAAAGAGTATTGTACTGGAAGACTTGCCGATGTAGGGAAGAGAATCAGGTGTGCAAAAAGTAAAAAATGTGAGGGGACAACATCAGATAATGTTGTCAAATTTGATAGACAACACCCGTGATGAGGCTGCAGTTTGTGTCTCTTCTATTTTAATCAACAGAGCAAATTACACCAGCAGTGTAACAGTTCTCATTGAACGAGGATCTTTAAGTTTGAAGTCTTGCAGGTGTAGCGATGGTGAAAACTGCATTTTCAGTCTGAACTGTCAACATGCTAAAAAAGCAGAGGAGGGCACCAGTTTTACAGCTTTTGTGCTCTGCGTATGTGCTGGTAGGAACGACGTTGAAAAATGTTTAACATAAACGTATTAACCACGTAATCGCTCAGTATTTTCAACCATCATGTGACTACAGTTGTCTTGAATTTTCAAATGATGGCTCGTTCTCACTCCCAATATGTAAAGTATGGCAGCGTGGGGTCAGCGGCTGCAGCAACCCCTCTAGCGTCATTTCTGGAGGCGACAGGAACGTGCTGAAATTGGAAGATCTCCTCAGAGCTAACATCCAATATGACCTGAACGCTGCAGCCATAGTTGTGACCCAGTTTTACGACTCTATAAACAAAAAAGTACACGTCTGAAACCAAAAATTAAGTGTGGCCTTGTCATGTCATTTGTCTTTAGGCATGTGATGTATCTGTTGTGCTTTTCAGGTTGTATTAAATTCAGTAAAAAGCAGCTGTGACAATGCGGAGAGCCTGGCACAGTTTCAGGCCTCGGTGAGCCGAACACAAGGTGTTAAACAGAGTTCAGGTTTAGCAAAACAGTTTGAGCTTCAAAGAGGCTCGCAGTAAACCGCACGGCGGCCGCAGCAGCCGCGCTGCTCTCTGCAAACATCTGCTGGGCTGTACCAGATCAAAGCGAGTCGGTTGCTGGACACCGAGCCTCACGCTGCACTGGCATGGAGAGAGGAGGCTGGGACTGATAAATAATGGAGGAGGGAACAGAGCACCTTCTGGTTCACCTCCTGATGCTGAGTGTCCAGCAAGCGGCTCCCAGGTGGGACGGTGTGAAACGGTACGAACGAAAGGTGAAGCTCCGAAAAGAAAAAGTGACCCTAGACGATAAAAAAAACGTCCAGAGATGTCAAATTTAATCTCCATCATTGTATCTCCGCTCATCGCTGCTTTTTCCATTCATGTTTAACAAACTAAAATCAAACATGTTGCTGCTCTACTTTTTGAAGGACTGCAGGGTCGTTATTTTGCACTGTGGCAGGTGTGTCATGAAGCAGTTCATCTGAAAATTATATTTGTACTCAAGTTCATAAACAGTCAGCCGTAGACCGTAGCTGCCCTGGGAGCCCACGCTCGCCACCTGAGTCCCTGTTACTGTTGAATGGTTTTTGTCTGGCTGCGCATGAACTCGACATTATCATGAAATTAAAACGAAAGAGATGCTTCTCTCTCTCTCCACCTCTCTTTCTCTCTTCTCGCTGGTTTTTCACAAAAACACTTATTAAACAACTACACTACAATTTGTTTAAAGGGATTCGGGAATAACTGCTGCTGTTTATCATGCAATCACCCAGGAATGTTGGCATGCCTATGTATATGTGCTGCTGCATATACAGGGGCGTCACGTGTGTGTGTGCACCTTAAAAATATATAGTTCAACATTTTGGGGAAAAAAGAGTTTTCTAGTTTTGGAGAGGAGGAACGGTTCACTCAAGAATGAAAATCCAGTCATTATCCGCTCAACTGCACGCTGATGGAAAGTCAGGTGAAGTCTCGTAGTCCACAAAAGATTTCTGGAGCTTCACAGTAAAAAAGAGTTGCAGCATTCTGCTGAACACCTGAAGCAGCTGGAGACTCGGCCGTTGTAATCCAAGTGTCCAAAACTGATTGGAAAAGACGTCATTTACACCCTCAGAAATCTTCACTGTAGCTTCTAAGCTAAAAGCGTTAGCACACAAACCCATTTGAAGTGGGGTGTGCAAGCTCGACGGTGCGTTGAGGGTGTAAATAACGTCTTTTCTGGGCTTCTGGACACTTGGAGTACACCGGACACAAGTCTCCAGCTGCTTCAGTTGTTTAGCAGAATGCTGCAAGGCTGTTTTACTGTGAAGCTCCAGAAATGTTTTGTGGACTACGAGACTTCACCTGACTTTATATCAGACTGAATTTTTGATTCCCTGGGTGAGCTGTTCCTTTAAGTACGGAGGTGGAGTCGGTATGTGGTTAGCCTAGCTTAGCACAAAGACTGAAGGCAGGGGGAATCAGCTAGCTTGGCTATGTCCAAAGATCAAAGACCTGTCGGCACCTCTAAAGCTCGCTGAATGAACCAAGTGATTGTCTGGTCTTTAAAATATGGCAAAACAATGTCAATCACAGTTTTAAGGAGTTAAAAGGTTTTGCTGTTTTGGTTTAGCCTTCATAAAATAACTTTGTTGCTGGTTAATTTTCATTTTAAATGACTCAGTGGGAGTCACACTGTGCCTACCTGTTGTTCATCAAGGAATAATGAAGCAGTTCACTGTACTTACATGTCAATAAGTGAGTTTTGGAGGTGCTGAAATGTGTTTTTTAACTTTAGGCAGAGAAAAGATAACTGTTTTAAGTCTTTATGCTAAGCTACACTAACCACGTCCTGAGTCCAGCTCCGTATTAAACACAGAAGTGAGACTGATATCGAAAGAAAGCCAAATATTTCCCAAACTGTTGAACTACTCCTTTAACACATATGTTTGCATGCTATCTGTGTGCTAGCCTGTGCTAATATGTGTAACTTTACATTTGGCACATTGAGTGTATCAGTGTTCACCTGTGCATAAGTGTGCGTTTGTGTTGTATGTGCGAACGTGTGTGTGTGTTCTTGGTACTAAATGTCGCCGTCGTAACAACCATTTAGACCGTTGTCGACGCACAGCTCCCTCTCTAATTGGTCAGTCGCGGCTGACATCACGTTCTGAACGATGGCCACCGCTGCATCTCGAAGATCCCTCTTCCTCATCTCCTCCTCCTCATCCTCCTCCTCCTCCTTCTCCCTCTCTCCCTGGTCACATGACTCTGCAGCATCATGACCACCTCCATTTTGTGGAGACTCTGCCTCCCCTCCCTCCTCCCCCTCCTCCTCCTCCACCCCACTAACCACTATAACTATCTGAGGATGTTGACAGCTGGTTTTAGTTTGTTTACTGCTATCGTTTGTTAATGCTGGTGCTTGTTGTTGTTGTCTGTTGTTAGTATCTCCTTCTTTGTTGCTGCTGCTGCTGTTTTGAGGCTCATCAGAGTCCCGCTCGGCGCGCTCTAACTCACCGCTGTTCACAGCTGCCGTGGCGTTGATGATCTTGGCGTTGGCCTCCTCTTTCGCTCCTGCCTCCTTGGTCTTCTTCACGGGGCTGCCCCCCGTCGTCTTCTCCTCCTCCTGGTGATTGTGTGTGTCGTGCTCCTCCGCCGTGCCGTTGGAGCAGCCGTTGTTCTCCCCGTTGGTCACCGGAGCGTCGGCCGGCGTCTTCTCCGCCTCCTTCACCGCCTCCTTCTCCGCCTCCTTCTCCGCCTCCTTCGCCACCTCTCCTCCGCTCTCCGCCACCGCCTCCGTCTTCTCGCCCGTGGCTGCATCTTTGTCATTGGTCTCCTCGGTCGCTGTGGCAGCTTCACCATCGGCGCCTGCTTCCTCTGCTGCCTCTGCTCCCTCTGCTGCCTCCTCCTCTTCCTTGGCGCCCTCACCCATGTCCACACTGGTGGACTTGCCCTTTCGCATGATGAAGTTCTTCAGGGAAACTGCACGGCCAAAATGTGAGCGCTTGGCCTTGGCTGACTTGCCGTCTTTGCCCTCCTCTGCTGCTCCCTCCTCACCTGGAGGGAAGAAGAGAGGTCAGAGTTGAAGCTTTTCTATGAATGATGACATTTCTCATTGACTGCCTCAGAAAAAATCTGCCATTTAAGAGAAATGACACACGTCCTGCAGAATGATTGAGTACAGAGGATTAATATGAATTAACTTATAGGTGTTTTTATAATTTTAACAAGCACAGTGATGAAGATTACTACATGTCAGACTGCCTCAATTCATTTTCTGTATCACTGACTTCTTTAATTGGTATTATATGGAAGATTTAACAGCTGATCATCCCACTGGAGTAGTTTGTGACAAGTCCAGTATTTACTCTATGATTAGCTCCACTGGGGAACAGGCACAGCTGGGTTTGGTTCAGCCGGCTCACTGAACCCCCCAGTGGCTGGTAACACACAACTAATAATTTATTGTAATGCCTTGGTCTATAATAATCAAGGGTAAACTAATATGTGACTGTGACAGAGGGAACAAAATTCAACTTTTATCTTGTGAAATAACTATTTTTAAACAGCTCTGATGGAGCTCAGGATTCATCAGAACACAGAGCATTTATTAACATGAGATCCTGACTGATCCTGTTAACATGTCTGGAGATTTAAATAATCATTAAAGTGAAGCTGCTGTGCCTTGTGCATTGACTAGAGATGCACTTATCGCACTTTCTACTGCTGGGAGATCGCTGCAGGTAATGTAGCATTTTTCTTATTAATTATGTGTACTTTCACGCACCAGTTACCCATCTGCTATTAATCAGAATATAAACTTTTATGACCTCGACCGTGGCAATCAAAAATGGTATGTCTTTGTTTGCTTTGAAATTAGACAGTAACAAACAGATTTAAAGACAGTTTAAAGATATTGCTTTCTATTTTTAAAAAAATACCATTTGCAATGCAACAACTCTATTTTTATTTACTTTTAAGTGACTCTGATGTATCATTTGTGTTTTTCACTTCACTTTCTTCTATCTGAGGAGGAGCTGTGTTTAAGAGGAATTTAGGTGGAAATAGAGTGAGTTTAAACCAATCTCCTCTGTTTAAAACGATTAGGATATCCTCGCTGGAAAATCAGTTAAAAAACCCAAATACAATGAGCCGGGGGCTTCTGTGTTTTTGTACCACATTCTTCATGCAGCCAGGAGCAGAACGCAAGCTAAATTTAGTCCTCACTGTTGACTGAAGCTACGGTGTGATTTGAATTTCACATCAGATGTTGAATATTTTATTTGGGAGAATGTTCAATTACATTACCTCCCTCAGAGTTAGCAAGCCACTAACTCCTGTCTGTACTCCCCCGGACAGGGACCGACGCAAAAATGAGTGTGAACACGATGTCGGCTGCTGAGTCTGAATGTTTTAATGGTGACCACGTTGAACTGTGAACAGAAAGCTTGCTATTTTAAAACTCTTGATTATACATGTAAGGTTTTTCTTCTGCACATGAGTTTAAGACTACTTCTCATAAAATGAGATCAATCTGGAGGGTTAATGAGATGTTTGATGGTGTAGAGAAGAAGATTCTGCTGCTCAATTTTGTTTTTATTTTGCAACGAAATATGATTTAACATCTTCTGGCCTTGAACAGTTGGCTTTACCTCACAACTACAAATGACAGGATTTGTACCTTGTCAGTATCAGCCTTATATATCTGGGACAAACCTGCAGAAGCTTCAGCTCTGTGGTTTATTTGTCAGTAGTCGTGTGTCCTCTCACCTGAGGTGGCAGCTGCAGTTGCATCATCCTCCGCGCTGGGGGCGCACTCTGTGTTGGCGCGTTTGGACTTGGGGATGACACGCTTCTTGAAGGAAGTCCAGATCTCGTTGGCGTGTTGCGTCACGGTTCCACCTCCCGCCGCTGCTGCTGCCTTCTCCTCCTCTCCTTCCTCAGCTTTCTCCTTCTCCTCCCCTCCCTCCGTCTTGGCCTCCTCAGCTCCTCCCTCCGCCTTCGCCTCCTCTCCTCCCTCAGCTCCTGCTGCCTCCTCTGGCTTGTCAGCAGAGTCTTTGTCGGAGCCCTTGGCCTTGCCGCTGATGCCGACGATGGACGGGTCCCTCTTCAGGCCCTGGAAGGTCCAGGAGCGTTTCAGCTTCCACCTCTTCTGCCCCGAGTCCTTGGAGTCCAGCGTGGAGGAGTCTCTGCCGCCTCCTTCTCCATCCTCCTCCTTGCTGTCCTCTCCTCCTCCTCCTCCTCCGCTCTTTTTGTGCGCCTTCTGAGCCATGAGCTTCTTGAAGGAGTGCCAACGCTTCATGTGCTTGGTGGCTGCCGAGGAGGATGCGGCTTTCTGTTCTTCCTCTGCGCCTCCCTCTGCGCCTCCCTCTGCTCCTCCTGCTGCTGCTCCTCCCTCCTCTACGGTGGAGTCTGCTGTGGTGTTAAGTGCTTCAGGATCTTCCAGCCGGTCCAAGGACTTGGACCGGACCTTTACTTGTTTCTGGGGTTCTGCGGCGGCGCCATCCTTCTTCTCAGTGCTGCGATGGGAGAAGATCCTCGCCACCGGCTTCCTGATCAGATCTCGAACTGTGGATTTGGACTCCGCAGGTTTGCCCTTCTTCTCCTCCTCCTTCTCTCCGTTTTCTGGAGCTTTCTCTATCGCTGCTTCTCCTTCTGCACCTCCCTCTGCTCCTCCCTCACCTGCAGCCGCCTCCTCACCTTTCTCTCCCTCTTTCTCGCCTCCTTCAGCTGCGTTCTCCTCTCCGGCGGCTGTGCTCTGCTCTTTCTTCTTCCTTCCTCCCATCACCTTCCCCAGGCCACTCTTGTTGAGGAAGGAGTCCAGGAACGAGGTCTTGGGCTCAGCAGTGGATGCGTTTTCCGAACTCTGAGGAGCTGCCGCCTCCCCGCTCGCTGCTGCTTCTCCCTCCTCAGCTCCTGCTGCCGCCGCTGTGTCGTTATTCACAGTCTCTTTGTTATCGACAACCTCATTGTTGACAGCGGTGCCATCTTTATCGACAATCTCGTTGTTGACAGTCTCTGAGTTTGCGTTGGCATTTTTAGCCGGTTGCTCTGCCTCTGTCGGCTTGCTCTCGGGGGTTTTCCCATCTTCCTGGACCACCGGCGCCGCGTTGGCCTCCGTCGCCGCCATTTCGGAAAGGGGAAAACAAACAACAACAACAAAAAAAGTGTGCTCCTTCCTTCCTTCCCTGGCCTTCTGCCCTCCTCTTCCTCTCTCTCTCTGGTGTTACTTTCCTCCCGCTGTGTTGGTGCTCTCAGGTCATGGAGAGCAGGGTGGAGAACAGTTGCGAGGAGGAAAGATACTCAGCATCCTACTAGTCCTCCAAACTCCTGCAGAGGAAAGAGAGACAGGGAGGAGAGGGTGAGGAAAGAGGGATGAAGTGAAGGGCAGAGAGAGGGAGAGAGAGGAGGAGGCACAGATGGTTAATAGTCTGAATCAACACCATAGACACTCAATTAGTCTGGTCTAGACTGTGCATTGAATGGGGAATGAAGTGTAACAAAATAGAGAATCTCAGCGGGAAATGCAATGCAATTATGATGTTTCCTCATCAGTCACACTTGCAAAATTCACACCCTGCGTGATTCGATGAGGGACACACACTCCTACTATTTATTTTTCAATGAAAAAGGCTGTGATGCATTACTTGCAGCAATAAAAAAGGCCTTGGCTCCTAAAACGCTGCATGTTTATTCTGTCGGGAGTTCGCTGCTTGACTTTCATCAGCTGGTGTTTCAAAAAAACGACATACGATTTCCTTCCAACAGCTCTCAGTTGGTAGTTGTCCAAATATTTAAAATAGTTTTTCTGTTTGACGGTCCCACCCAGCTTAGACGTGGTATTTAAGCGACGTGGCGATGCATACCAAACGTTTCAAATGCCAGAAATTTAAATTAAGAACTATCAACAGAATTTAAAATGTAATCCAGGGATTTAGTTTTTGCACGTCTTACGAGACACAAATTAAAAACAGAACAGGCAAACTTGAGATAATCCTGACTTTTACTCCCTATGGATCATACTCTGCAACGGCAGATATCTACATTATAATTGGATTTTCCTCAAACATATTTTTCTATTTTGCACTCCAGAGTTTTCGACGGCCCTCTCTCATCAGAAAAACAACCATATAGGTCGACTGTGCAAGCAACTTATTATGACCCATATTTATGTTTCTTATCAGGCGGCGACCTCCGAAGGCCATAGTGATAATGACAGAAGCAAAGGAGGAAGTCAGGTGAGGTAGCACAAAGACTCTGTGGGGAGATTTCCAGCCGTTTTTCTGGCGATCAAACCAGGTGTTTTTTCCACGGGAAGGCAGACCATTTCCAGTTATTCCAGTATTATATTTTAAGTCAAAACCATGTTTTCTTCACCCTAACCAAGTGTTTTTTTCTTGCCTAAACCTAACCAGAGCATAAGCACAGCGTTGTAAACAGATGTCAAGTTGCAACATAAAGAAATGTTCAGTTTAAACTTCATGTGGTTTTGCAGAAACGTCCTTAGCGAACATTTATTCTGGCGAATTATTCAGTAGAGTAATAATTTAGTGGTAAAAGGCTGAGTGGTACTATTTGTGACAAGTAAACTTAGTGGAGTTGCTCCTCAAATACTTTATCAAATGTCCGTGTTTGTGGAAAAATGTATAGTTCAGGTATTTTCTACACTAAACGCCTAAAAGTCCGTGTGAGTGTGTGAGTGTGTGAGTGCTCACACTGCTGCAGAAAGGAAGGGACTGTTTTGTTTTGTGACAGTGTGTGTGGGACTGAGTCAAAAATAAACTACAGTGTGTGTTCATGGTGATGAAGGAACATGTCAGCCAGTGCAACAGGTTCACAATAAGAGAAAATATGAAACGCCGCCACACTTCCTCTGCTCGGTTGTAACACCTTTTGGAGAAATTCAATGAATGAATCGGCAGATCAATGAGTGTGTGAGTCACACGCTGATGTGGAGTAACTGCGAGAAAAGTGTGGAAGAGTCCAGACGTTTGGTGAACACAGTCACACACTCTCAGAGGAGAAGGAGTGAGTCAGGCTGATGGAGGCTGACGGAGGCTGACGGAGGCTGAGAGGCCGAGAGGCACTCAGGTGGAGAAACAATCACACAGGGGAGACCGAGGGGCGAGCGAGGGAGGAAAACACAGTCGGACAGACGGAGAGAGAGCGAGGTGTAAACTCATACATCACATGCTCCAGATAATCTCACTATGTTGTTGCCACAACTGACTGACTGACTGACCAACTGGATGGCTCACTGGTTGACTGGCTGCCATATTGGCTCGCTGGCTATACTGGCTTCCTCACCGCCTGCAGGGAGATGGGATGGCTGACTGACTTACTGACTGGTTGGATGGCTTGCTGCCATTACCTCCTGACGGCTGATTGACTGATTGATACACCGACAGACCGACTGACTGGCGGGCTGGCTAGTTCACTCAGTGATTGTTTGATCATGTTTGGACAGACAACAGCCTCGTGTGAAGAAGTGTCTCAAAAGTCCTTCAAAAAAGTTGCACATGGCCCAACTTATAAATGTCATCCTGCAAGGTGCATCGGCCAACATACACCAGTGTTTTTCAGTCCTGGTCCTGCATGTTTCAGATGTTTCCCTGATTCCAATGATCAGCTCATCATCGAGCTCTGCTGACGCCTGGTAACGACCCCTTCATCTGAATCAGGTGTGTTGAGGCAGGGAAACATGATATACACACCATCACTCTCTCCTGGTCGTGTCAATGGTGCATTTCTTCTGACTGATCGTCGCTGTGATGCTTCTCCAGAGTTGCACACGAGAAGTATAAAATCAATCAAAATGAGCCTTCAAACTCCAGATCGGTGATTCAGTCCGTTTGCTCTCCACCCACGCCTACTTCTGCACGTCCCAAGACAAAAGAAAAACACTTCAAAGACGACACAGCTAGCTTAGCGTTAGCCTGCAGCTGCGGACGCTTATCCTGTGCAGGGAGACAATCAGCTAACTGGGACTGGAGATGTTTGGGTTTATATTCTTTTTTCAGAGATCCTTTATTGTTTTGTTTGTGAAGACGGTTTACTCAGGACAGATTTGAGAAACAGAACTTTGTTACAAAACAATTTTCTATCCTGTTGTTGTTGAACTCTTTTTGGTTTTGTCTAAGTATAACCTGCAAAAACTTCCCCAGGACAAAGTCCAGCTGTTGTAAAATAAACCCGATCTTTTTAAAGAAGAGTTTGAAAATGTAAACAAGTTATCAGGACAGAAAACCAACGACCTGATGATCTTTACAATGAGCTCACTGGTACCTGAAACAACTCATCCACACCAGTGCACGACTCCTGAGTTGTTTTTGGTCTAGACGCCTGGTAAAACTCTCAATCTGATGAACTATCTGGATTATTGACTTCACCGCTCTCTGGCTGATTGTTTGTCAAGCTGCTGCAAGGTCAGACTCACCACGGGAACCAAGGTTTTTGCAGACATATTGGTTAATATGGCATAGAAATAGTTTGGAACATGTGATGACTTTAAAGGCCACGTTTAAATGCACATTTGCGTAATTCAGGCACTTTAAAAATCGACCTACGCAACAGAAACACCTGCAAGAAAACACCTGATGAGCTCCCAACTATCCTGTTCACGAGCGTCCTCCGCCCTCCAGCCTCAGCACTGCTCCGTCTCTTGTTTACTATTCTGAGCTTCAAATTGCTGCTAGCCTGTTAGCTCTGACGCACAGCTCATTTATTCTGCCTGCCGGTAGCCTGAGGACAGAAATGGACACCTCCACCTCGCACGAAAACATTCTCGTACTATCAGGCAGTATTATTCAGCAGGTGCAAAAAAAACATTCACAAATTAGTCTCAGTGACACTGACGCAGCATCACCGTGCACGCCCTCACACATTTGGTAACCTACAGATGCCAGTTTGTCTCTTTTTTCATGGGGCTGAATAATTTAACTCTCAGAGTTCATTGGACTCCATCAGTGAGTGATTTCTCCCAGTGTGCATCATTAGAGCCGCTTGACGCCGGACATTTTGGCTCTTCTGCTTGTGTTTGCAGTTATAACACAACACGTTTGCACATTAGCAGCTGAATTTGTACAGAGATTATGAAGCTCTTGGTCCAATGTTCTGCTAATCAATAATTCAACCTTTGATAGCTGAATTCATACAAATACTTTGCATGCAACAGTAAAAACCTCCTCTGCTCTACATTTCTGCTCTGCTCTGTTTTATTCCTCTCTTCTTTGACCTTCTCCAGCACTTCCTTTCTTATTCAGAGTGTCTGCAGGACCTTGAATAATATTTAATATAGTATATGCAAATGAACAATGCTTAAAGGTCCAGTGAGTACTGTCAGTGTTCAGTTTCGTCCATTTTGGGGCGAGTGTAGAAACGCTGCCTCTGATATAAAAGGCTCCTTCTGAGGTAACAAAAGCATGAGTCTTTGTTTCAGGGGATTAAACAATAATGAAAACATAACTATGAATAATATATCCCATTTCTGCCAGTAGATCCTCCTAAATCATACACACTGCACCTTCAACTTCCCTCCATGTTGCCTGCACACAGAGGTCGCTGCTCATTTGCCGGCAAACATCACGTCCATCGGACTTTTGCCGCAGCTCACAGACTGTCTCACTGTCAAAAGCAACTCGTTTCTAAAAGGATTTCTATTATATTATTATAGTAACTGTGTCAAATAGCTTGTTACCAACAAAGTGTTACTTGATGTTTTGTTAAGAGTAGCTCAAGTATCGCAAAGCAAAACCTGGAGAGGGTTCACGCTAACACTGAGCTAACAGCGAGCGGCAACATTGTCGACAACGGACGCCGGTTCTCTAGTTCTGCCGCGAAGACGCTCGAACCCCGAGAAGTCAGGAGGCTCGCGGCAGAGTACATCGTCAGCCAGCTCCTAAAAAGCTCGTCAGCATCGTTCCCGTCAAAACCAATCGCAAGGTAAGCTAGCGTTGCCATAGCGACGAGGTTAAGCCGAGGCGATGGCAGCGAAACAATATCACCCTCTGTGATTTTATAACGCCGGGTCGTACTTCTGCGGTTATTTCATCGAAAGTGACGCAAAAGTAGCGTAATCAGTGACCCATTACTCTACACGGACAAGTAGCTTATTACTTTCGAATTAAAGTAGCAAGTAAAATGTAATAGATTACATTTTGGAAGTAACTAACAACACTGACTGACGAGACGTTTTGGAGTCACACCTCAACTCTCAGTGCGTCACCGACCAGCCAGAGCGCTGATTGGTCCGATGTGGCCCAGTGCATTGTGGTTGTTGTAGATTTGAGCAAAACGGGAACACCGCAGCCATTTTCCTGTTTTCTCTGCTCACTAACACCATTTTCAAAAGTATTTGCGTCTCTCTGCTGCACAAACAGTTTTATGAGAAGATCGTGTTTCCAGCTGTGAAATGCTCCTTTAAGGATTTACTCAAACAGCAGCACGCTGAGGAATAAAAAATCCTCAATATCGCCTCTTTAAACCGGCGTTATAGTATTAATAAATGTGAGTTTCTGCTGGATCCCACCCAGCTGTTTGAGAGGCACGTTCAGCCACACGAGACGCAGCTCCACCGCGGCCGTCTTTGTTTCAGTTTCTCTTTATTTTGGGTTTTTTTTTTCTTTTCTTTTTCCTTGGCGGGTGATTACGCTGCAGCAGCAGAGGAGCATTAGTGTGTTGGATGGTGGATGTGAGGCTGAAGCCCCGAGGTGTTGGAACAGCATCAGACAGAGGAGGACGACAAAATGGAGGGAGGGAGGGAGGAAGAGGAGGAGGAGGAAGAGGAGGAGGAGGGGGTGCAGGATGGGAGGAAGAGGAGCAGGAGTGGTGCAGACATGGGCTGATTGCGAATCGTCTCTGCTCCGATTCGTCTGCCTTTCAGTCTTCACCTCCGTCTGTCTGTCTTTCTATCTGTGTCACTGTCTGGTTTTTTTCTGTCTCTTCGCTTCATGTCTGTTTTCTGTCTCCTTCTGTTTTTAGTCTTGTCGTCCTCCGGCTCATTTTGCCTCGCTTTTCTGTCTCTCCCCCTCCTGTAACTTTCTGTTTATTCCTCCGTGTCTCTATTTCCTTTCCACCTGTTTGTCTCTCTGCCTCTCTTTAATCTTTCTGTCTCTTTTGTCACTTTTATTCTCCCCTTCACCGTCCTCTCTCTCCTTCCATATCTGTCTCTGTCTCGTTTTCTGTCTCCCTTTTCATTATCTCCATCCGTCTCTCTCATCTTCTTGTTTCTCTTCGTATTTTTCATGTTGTCTTCTGTTTTGCATTTTTCTCTCATTCACCTTCCTCCTGTGTGTGACTCCCTCTGACTCTCTCTCCCATTTCTTTTTAAAAATCATCGTAACAGGGAGCACACACTCCAATAACCTCATTTTAAAGTCAAATTTTTAAAAAAAGAAAGCCAAGGACACACGGCGTCATTGATGGTTGAAACCAGGTTCAGTCGAAAGAATAATCGATCTGCAGTCCTGCAGTTGGTCCAACCTGCTGCACCTACAGGCGGGGAAGTAACAGCTGCTGCAGTTTTAGGGCAGTCGGGGGTGCTGATAGAAACTCAGTCTGTATAATGATGTCATACCAAATGCTGGGCGACATTTTTGCTGCAATTTGAAAGGGCAGAATAATTTAGATCTAATAGTTGTAGTAACACCTGAATGACAAAGCAGCAACACTGAATTCATCTGCAGCTCGACAGGTTTCTTGAAAAACTTCTCTTCACACGAACACGATAGAAAAGCTCTGACCTGCTGCTAATCCCAACACAAATACAGCCTTTATGATATTGTCTGGTTTTAGAGGTGCTGCAGCGCTCTCAGCAGATATTCCACCGTCAATGACACCTTCAATATTTTACCAGTGAAACCTGTAAAGTATCAGGCTTGTTAACTGGAGAATACTTGCTGTTGAATAAAGTATAGAGAATGAGTCATCGTGTGTCCTCTGGGAGATTTTATTTGTTCAAACACCAGCTGGATACTAACTCCTGTCTTTGTTCCTGGATACACGATCTACAAACTCAGACAGACCAAACCCACACTGGAACTGGCTGCAACGAAGCTTGATTGTGTCTCGGCCGCAAGAACTGGGCTCACAGACGCTCAGTGTCGGTCCACGTCGGGGCGGCTGCTGAACGAGTCAGTGTAACATTTCATTTGTTTGTTTGTCAAGTGTCTAAAACGGGTATTTATCCAGTCTCTTCTGACAGGAAACTCTTTGAGATGTATTATCAAAAACTTAGATTTGATCTTAGAGATACTGAAAAGATTTTACAAAACTGCTAACGTGATGAAAATGTCAGATTCTTCCTGACAATGGGATCTTAAGATGGTTTGCACAGATGAGACCACGTGTCTTTGTGCTGTTAGATGACGTAGATTGTTGTCAAGCTTGTTTCATTGATATTTAGAGGGAGAAATAATCATATATTATTTTCCAAAGTCTTTAAAAAGATGTGATGTTTGACCTCCTGGTTCACACATGCAGACGAGGAGCAGCAGGATGCAAATCTTCAACGAGCACTGCGACGACCGGGAGGTGAGAAAATCTCACTTCATGCTAATGACCTGCAGCTCACTGGGTTCACCTCAGGTGAACGTGAAGTCGTTCAGTCCCACAAAGCAGAAGCACAGCAGGTGACAGCTGACCAATCAGAGCTTCATATGTAAATACCGTAGTCGATGCATGAAGATACAGAGCGAGAGAGGACGAGTCTGCCTCTTTGTGTTTGTGTGTGATGTCACCATCAAAGCTACGAGCAAGACGCAATATTCAGCTCTACAGCAGCAGCAAATACACGCTGAGAACAATGTCATGACGACGTTTATCCAACACAATATCGACTAATCACCCTGATCATGTTCCTGTACGACTCCTGTACGCGACCAGAATGTAACACCTCATGTTCTGGAAAAAACTGCATTTGCACAAAAACCATTTAGCAGCATGTAAACATCATTTCCAGGAACAATTTATTTTATCTTAGCCTGCAGGCGGCAACATGTCGTGAAAAAACACACAAAGAAAACCCGCAGGTAAGAAACGGAGCGTTGTCGGGATGATGAACTTTTGAATTTTTCCATTCAATTTTTTGATTTTTGCAGAAAATAATCTCTGTGACAAACACAAGCTTATGATACTTCCAGGTTTTGTTCATCAAGATAATGTTCACAGATGTGGCGTAAATAAAATCTCTAGCAGTAAAAAGCGAATGTTTCGCGGTTGCATGACTTCAGCATCACGAACACTAAGTGTCTCACTCACTGTACTATAATCTGAGGCCTGTAAAGACGGACTAGTGAGCAGAAGAGTCTCCATGTTCGCCGTGATGACGATTAATGTCCCCGACAACCTCTTTAGTCTCATTTTAATGACACGTAAACCATTCTCAATTCAAATTCTGGTGTATTTTATATCGTAGAACAAAACATAAAAATATCTGAAGCTTGCTGTGAGCACAGACCTCATCTCAGGCATCTAAATGTACACCTATGTTTTAAAAATGCTGACTTATTTCTGTGTTTTATGCGTTATTCCTGCAGCACTCTATCGTCTGTAGGTGGCGCCAGAGTTAAAATCACAGCAGTTATAATCATTGCCTGTAGGTGGCGACATCACGACTGACTTCTTCTTCTGCTGCTGTAGTCGGTTTGCACGTGTAGAAACCAGACAGCGACTCTGCAGCTTGATAAATGAGTTACCGTCCTGTTCACGAGCACATCTGAACCCTTGAATCATGCACGACCAATCTTCCCTCCACAATCTAATATTCCACTACATCAAACAGCCAATAACATCGTGTCAGTCACCTGTCGTCACATATTAGACGCTTTCAAGCAGCTTCTGAAGCAGATAACTTGAGTCATTATGCGAGGGGCCTTGTTTTTACACTTTGTGATGACGATCTGATCCCACACCGTTAATGCAGATTTAATGGGGGGGTCAATGGGGAGGAGGCCGAGTGGCCAATCACCGTTTCCCTCTTCACGCTGTGATAATAGCCCTCCTCTTCACACCTTCCTGCTTTCAACATGGACTCCTCACCCGTCGCATTCACACACAAACACTCAGCTCCAGTGCTCAGTTTAACTCTTTGTGGTGCTGAAAAGCCGACGCATCGCCTCGTTCCCGCTCAAACTGTCATGTATCGGCTGTTTGAAATGCAGAACGTGTGCTTTCATGCATTAAGATGGAGCCAGACTCTACAAACAGCTACAGACAGATCTGTTCGGATGGTTATTAGAGGTTTTCATGCTGCTTAGATAAGAATCAGGAGGAAGGCTGTGGCTGATTTCAGGTTTGGAAATTGCTTATTTAACGGACTGAATACAACCTAAAATCAGTCGTTTGTGAGCACATTTTTGCAAGTAATTCCCTAAAATAACGATTTCATGGACTCGATGTTTGCTTCAGTTTAGTGAGTCAAATATATTGCAACAAAATCACATGCGTATAGGGGAGCGTGTGTGAATGATAAGGATTAGTTTTACCTTCTAGGCCTCGTAGATCTTCTCCAGACATTTTTGCATTAAGTGCTTTAAAATAAATCAGATTCTGGTGATGTTTAAGACATATTTTGGAAAGTCTAAACCTGGAGATCAATGGAGAGGAAAAGAAAGTGTTCACTGCTGCAGTCATGAGAAAATTAAGATAATGTATGCAAGTTCAATGTTTCCTTTTCTGTCCTCGTCTCACACACTGATCTCGTCCCTCTTACATGTTGTTTTTGCTTTTACAACCATTTCTTAAAATGAAAAATTACTGTTAATTAGGTTTTTAACTTGAACTGAATTGCTGCCAGTGTTTGAAGGATTAGTTCACCCAAAAAATGAAAATCCAGTCATTATCTCCTCCCTCCCTCTCTCTCTTTGGAGACATTTGATGTTTTTTTGGTTGTTTTTCGTTTTAAATCAAGTCTCCAGCTGCTTCAGTTGTTTAGCAGAACGCTGCAACTCTGTTTTACTGTGAAGCTCCAGAAATGTTTTGTGGACTACGAGACTTCACCTGACTTTCATCAGCATGGAGGGAGGAGATGATGACTCCATAAATCTGCTTAGAAATCCTCAAAACAGACGCTCCTTACATGTGCAGAACTTGCCTTAGAAACATCATGTTTTTAAGTTTTCTTCAGTATCACAGTGATAGTTGGCTGTACATCCAAATAATTTAAACTATATTTCTGAAGGGCAAAAGAAGACTTGAGCCTTTGAGGCCTTTTTTCATGTTGTAGCCATAATGACGGTGACGCAGCCATAATGTATGAAAACACCACTGAAGGTGACATTTCAGGTGATTGAGTTGTACTTTTGAAATATTGAGCCGTGAACACCGAGCCTCTGCAGCATTTTGTAATAAAAAACCATCAGTCACATTAAATGAAACCAGGCCTGCAGGAGAACCGCTCCGGTCCAGTCAGAGCGTTCACACTTCACCTAGCTGACGGAGTTACAGTGATAAAGAGCCGCTGTGGGATTTGAACCTGTGACCTCTCAGACGGAAGCGAAGTGGAGCGGAAAAAAACCGTGTCCGGACCGAGACGAGAGGGAGCAGAATTCATTTGTACGATTTATAAACTGATCGGCACTTTAATCAGGTCGTTCACAGCCGCCGGACAGCGATCCTGTGACCGGATGACGGATCAGAACCAGAGAGGTGATCACCTCAGCATGAGACGCTCAACATGATGAAATGTGACTTTAACTGGAGGAAACTTGTTGTTCATTAAACGTGCTTCATCTGCACAGAAAAGCATTTATGTGAGAGAAGAATGAAGCCTTTTTTTCACTCCCACAGCCGAGAGTCTGTCCGAATGTGTGTCTGTTATCTCTGTTTGTACGATTCACTGCGTCCAGACTACAAAGACAAAGACAGAAGTCTTGCAGAGAGATCAGGGAGGCAGCGAGGAGACGACTGCAGGACTTATCGTCCTGAGATTGTTCCAGTGTGGCCATTCAGAACAAGTTATAGTCTTTAAATGTCAAACGGCCCAGTCACCAGGATAAAATGTTGGCATTTAACGTTTCTACAAATCACAGATACATTTAACTCTTACATCATGTATGAGTTTATGATCTGTCATGTCAGAAGGTGGAGGGGACGGTGGTGAAGTTACAGCTGCGAGGTGTGAAGTGTGAGACCACTGGGTATTTTTACTGATATTTTCGGACATTTTCCAGCTGTGATTGTGACAAAAATTTGTGACAGTCGTATTTCTGGCAACAAACTGGATATTTTTTTGATTTTCATGCTGTGAAAACTGGACATTTTTGACGATGCGTCTCCATTAGCCATTAGGTTTCCGATGAGAACTCGTGCACATCGAGGTGCAGCTGCTGTGGTTTGATTTAATCCAGATTTAGCAGCAACATCACATTTAACAACAAGGAGACAAACCTCTGCTGTATTGATTTGAGTATTTTGATGCTGAAAACATCCCTGAAGAAACTGAAACCAAAGCCTAAATCTTTACCTTCACAACAACATCACACATACAAATCACTGTAAAGCTCAAATCAATTGCTCCTCGGCTCGGGGGCCAAACCTCAGGTTTTTGAGAGACAAACTGATCGTCCAGCAGCTCCTGCTGATGAAGTTCACATCAGTGCAGATTCACAACCAGCTGCACAGTTTCATTGGGAGGATTGAACCTCACAGGCAGCAGCTGTCTGTGTAATGATATCTCCAGAAATATGTTCTGCACCGTCGCCTCTCCACCTTAAAGCAGCGACAACATTTCATCTCCTGTTCGCTGCTCTGACCAAAAACTGACTTTCTTTTTTTAAATGTACACAAAATGGTCACTCTGAAGCTGTAAAACATTAAGATGTATTGAAATATCCTTTTTAATCATCGCTTTGGAAGTTATTTTTGCCTGTGAAGCATCTTAATGGGCCAAAAAACCTCCCACCCACCGTCCAACAAACACCAGATGAAGGTAAAATCAAAAAAACAGAAGCAGCATCACTTTGATCGCCTCGATTACCTGATACCTCATTACAATCTTTGTTCTTTACCTGCCGTGAAATTTGTCCCTGCTGGACACCGTACACAAGTCCGACTGCGAGCCAATCACATCAAAGCAGAAGCAGCATCAAAAAAGGCTCCTGATTGGATGCTCTGATCCAGGAAATGAACACAGAACTGGATTTTACTGAGAAATCACCACAGTGAGAAGGTAAGGCGGCTTCTTTTAGTGGAGAAATGCTCATTAACTCGCTGAAACAAAGTGTTTTTCTTGTGAGAGGTTGATTGTGTTTGCTTCCTGTTGTCTGAAGCATTGAGCACAAACTCTCTGCTCTGATGGGAAGATGAAATCTGTTGCACCTGTTGGTCTAATGAAGCTTCAGCTCAGCAGCTCAGTCAGTTTGTGCTGTTAACTTCAGGTCGTCGTCGTAGTTTGATGAGAGAAAAACTTCCCTCTGAGTGGAAACACGAGCTGTTAGTCGATGTTTTATATCTCTGTCCTTATTTTGATTATCATTAATCTGAAGCTTGTTTCATTGAAATGACCACTTCACCACCATGAAACTTAGTTATATTAAGACAGTTCATTTCTGTTTTCTGATATTTTATGTTTAAATATACAAATGAGCCATTATCTAGTTAAAGGTGGATAAAGCCAGGGGTTTTATCACTCCATAAAAGCCATGAAGTCATAAAAAAACACATTTTCTTTGTGTTTTTAGGAATAAAATGTTCTATAAATCAGGCTGTGAATGATCGTCCTCTGTAAAAACCTTTATAAACGGAAAGGTCTGGCGTATGTAAGTCTGAGAAACAGCTCAGCCTTTACAGATATGTTTTGTAAACCACCATATTAAATGATCAGGGTCAAATTTTAAAGGGTAAAACCTTCATTATCTACATTAAATACGTTCTGATTTGCGTCAGCGTTTTTTTTTTCTATCCACGGCTCCGACAGAAGAGGCCTCAAATCTCCACATTGAGGGTCTCCCTGTGATTTCTAACAATTTTGATAATCGACTAATGATTGAGGTCATCTTTCCAGTCAAAACGTTCTCTTTCTTCTGGTTTTCTCTGTTTTATATCATCGTAAATTATCAGGAAATTGTTAAAAATGCATCCAGTACAAGCTCCGGAGCCCAAAACTTTGTCTTCAGATGTTGTTTTGTCCAACTAGCTGTCAGGATATTCAGTTTACGGTGTCGAACAGAGAAAAGCAGCTAAAATTTGAATGTTTGACTGTTTTTTGCTCGGAAATAATGAAACTTTTCTAAAACAGCTCATTGATCCGACCGCTGTCAGTCATCTTATCTTATGGGTCATGTTTGTAATCGTCTCCTCTATCTGCTGCTGATAACTGAGCTCGTAATCATTTCACAAGCTGCTTCCTCTGTGACTCAAACAAAGATGGCTGCCAGAAACAGAAGCTGCTTCGACATCTGGTTTTACATTTTATACAAACTGAATCACGTCTGCGTTTGCTTTTTCCTCCGTCTCATCTGTTGCTGCAGATTCTCCTCACTCGCTCTGCACACCTTTGTTTTTTACTCTCACATGCAGATTTTATCAGACTGAGCTGTGAAACATGGAGAGAGGACGAGCGTGCCCGGCGTACGTTAGTGTGATCTGCTCTCCGGCGAGCTTCAGCCAGATAAACTGTTGTTGTTGTTGTTGTTGTTGGTGGTGGTGCTGTGGATTAAAGCCGGGTGTGTTCCTGCAGCAGATTGCCCTCGGAGGGAACGGACAGGCCTTTTAGTGTAAAGGTATTAAGCCCAGGTCTAATCCAGAGCTAGGAGAGCAGCCAATTTAAACTGGATTCAGCTCACAGGACGACACATCACTCAGCTTCTGCTTCCTCTTTTGTTGGTTTTCTCTGCTGCTATCTGAGATTCTCCCTCCATTCGTGTCTCTGAGCCTCTTTTATGTCCTCGGCAGCCTTAAGTGTCAAACTAGCTTCAGCTCTGCATGTGAAGAGACTCCGCGCTCGAGTTAGCGTTAATACACAATATGCAACGTCAAATCAAGACTTTCAAAAGAAAAGCTTGCTGACAGCAGTTCATATATAATGACATTATGACTTCTGACGTCTCAAACAGGACATGAATCCCAGTCTCTGGGCGGGAAAGTCCAGCCTATGACCCGTCAAACCACCCCAGCTACCCCTCGACTCATACAGCGTCCAACTGTGACATGTAGGGCCACTGACCAGGCTGCTGTATGTGAGGCGCTGGGAGTGAGGAAATGACATCACGTCACCATTGTGCGGCTTTTAAAACCAGGAAAAGACGACACTTCTGTATCGTAATGTGATAATATCCAAAATCTAAAAACGTCTGGTCCTAACAGGGAGATTAATCACAGTGTAAACTCTTCGGTCGCGGCTCGAAACATGTACATTGTTGTCCTGTCTGATCTCCTGTTAGCAGCTAAATAAGTCTCTGTTGTTCCTTCCTGCAGATGTCACGGCCCTGTGGAGACTTCACAGTGTGTGTGTGGTCTGTTTTTTAATCTACAGTCGTACTTTTTCTTTTTTTCTCAATATCTGCCTTGAAGCCACTCGTCTTCCTTGCAGCTCTCTCAGCTTGATTTAAGTCTTTTCATTCTGTGTTGTGCCCTCATTACCATGCAGACCTATATTTTCAAAAATACAATTCTCTAATTATCCCTGCTGTCGTAGTTTTGCATGAGGAGCGAGGGGTTGGGAGGAGGAGGAGGAGGAGGAGGAGGGTTTGCTCTGAAAAGGCTTTCATGTGCAACGCTGTTAGGGTCCATTTATTTTCATCTCAGTTCCTCCACAAAAAAAAAAAAAAAGTTGAGCAAGATTTCTGTTTGCTGCTTCACAGCGTTATTACTGTGGGAAAGAAAGAAAGAAAGAAAGAAAGAAAGAAAGAAAGACACAGCTCTGCAATTTTTGGGAGGATTTTTGAAGAATTTCTGATTGAAAAGTTCACAATTAAACCCGGATCTGTCGGCCGGTCTGACCCACAGTTAAACCACATTAAAAACAAGATTACCTTTTATATAAACTACACTTTTTAGACGGGTCTAGAGATAAAAATGTCGGCTTGTCGGTCCTTTCATCACGTTGATCCAGACTGAAATAAGTCAATGTCTATTAGATGGATCGGCATCACGGATACTGAAGGTCTCTTGAAGATAATTCACTCTCCTGTGTTTCCTCTTTGCCACTAGCACCTCAAAGATGTCACCTAGTTAAATATCTTAAGGTCCACTAGTAAAGCTGCGATGTTTAGTCGATCGACTGAACGGAAGATAATAATTGTGATGATCAATATTAAACAAAAGCTTCTTAAATGTGAGGATTTGCTGCCTTTCTTTGTCATTTCTGACTTCAGAGTTTTGGGGTTTGGACTGTTGGTTGGAGTAAAAAAAAAGCAATTTGAAGACATATTATAGATTAAACTTGTTAAACTAGAAGATGAACATGGTAAACATTATACCTGCTAAAAGATTAGCCTGTTAGCATCACATATCTCATAGGAGAAATCTGGATACTGTGTCAGCGTCGAAGCCCCGCTCGTTCCCATTCAACTCTTCAGGTATAAAATCACCTGGATCGTCCACACAGCGTCCGTAATGTGCCGCACAAATGAAGCGTCTGCACGAGATACAAGAACTGCCAATGCTATCACAACAAATGGGTCAAATTCTGATTGTGAGTCCGGTGTGTTTTACATGACGAGTGACCTGTTCCTGCTTGGTTAGCATTGTAGCTGTGAGCATGCTACAGCTACGACTGTACAGCCACACAGAGCCTGAGTCTTACTTGTTGCATTTTTAAACATTTCAAAGCTGAATAAATATGAAAGTATCATCTACCTCTGCTATATTTGTAGTTCTGCCACAGATAAGAAGGATGTCTCACTGTTGGTGAAATATTCTTTGCAGCATGTGAGTTTTTCCAGATGCAGAGCTCAAGGCAATAAAATGTGAGCACACCTGAGCTGACAGGAATAACTAATCTCAGAGTAAACACTAACAGCTACTCTGCTTATGGATTTTCACGCACAGGGGGGAAGCCAGCTGTCCCACGCCGGAGATAAAAAACAATCCTTCCTACGGAGGAGTGCTGTCGTCTAAATTAAGTTGAGGAAGCAACTATTAAAAGCAGCTGCAGGTTCCACTCCCGCGTTTCCACTTTTGTTTTTTAAATCCCAGATTGTGCCTTTAACCTGCTGGCAGCCCTGCAGGATGATGTAACCTTAAAGAAACGGTCCTATCCTAACCCTCCCTGCCGACTCGTCCTTGAACGAAAAACCCTGCAGGCCGAGTCCTGCTCCGCAACCGACCTTGACCTCCGACCTCTGACCCTCTGAGAGCAGAGGGGTCGTGGAGAAAAGAGGATTTCCCTGCAGGGAGCAATAAAGTTTCAAATTACATGACACTCAATTTAAGCCTGTTAAATCCATCAGAGGGATCAGGAGAGAAGCTGCACGCAAAGCTCCCACACAGGTTTACATGTGAAGGAAGATGTGTGGAAAACACAGACGGAGAGCAACATGACAACACAACGAAAACACAATACGATTGGCTGAAGTCAGTCGACAGAATAAAACGTTGGTAATTTCTGTTTCTGCAAACCACGGATACGTTCAGACGTACATGAGCTGACTACATGTCGAGGGGTGGCGGCGTTACTGCTCGGCGAGAAGGCTTCTGAGCCAGCGACCGGTATTTGAGACGGCGTTTCATTTCTAAGGGCCGTCGCAATATTTTCCAGCTGTGTTTGTGGCGACAACAGCAGGTTACAAAGTGGGTATTTTTAACAAAATGTTGGGACGTTGTCCAGTCGTGTTAGTCTCAACAAACTGGATATTTTTGACGCGATGTCGGGAAATTTTCCTCTTGTGTTTGTTGCGACTGAAGCAGGTATTTTAAGCTGAATGATGATCTTTTCCTAACCAGAACCAAGTGGGTTTTAAAATTTAAAAAATTGAGGCTAAAGAAACGCATCATTTATTCGGGCTATTGGGTCGTGAGTCAACAGGTTTGGCTTCCTCCATGTTTCTCTTTCACTCTTGACTAAAATAAAACTTCAAACCCAAAAACAAAGTAAATCAACGAGTACTTAAACAATTTCTAGATAACACAATCCTGCTCCCACATCTGGTGTGGGAGCAGTCAGACCCAACAACCGAAGTAAACTGGTCCCCGAGGCTCTCTCTGCTTCTACATTAGCAAGAATAACACTCATTTATTAAACGGCAGTGGTTTCTTCTCTCTTCAGCACAAACAGCCACGTAGAAAAGAAGAATTATAGTCCTGCTGCTCGGAGCGCTCTGGCTTTCACAACCTGCGTTTGTTCGGCAGTTTCTCATTAAAAACCTTTCGAGGAAACCTGCACGAACATCTGACTGAACAAATCTTTCAATATTCGGATCACAGTGATCAGTAAAGTTTCTTTTATTGCAGCATTTACTGCGGTTTGTTCTTCAGTAGAGGAGAGGATGGTTAACATATAAACTCAGAGTGACAGAGTCCACAGTTACAGTAACGCTCAGTGGGGATATAAATTTTGTCTGACATCCCGTCTTTGTTCTTTGTCTGCCATCAAATCTAAAGTAGAGCGGATGACAAACACCGCTGCCTCTTCGTTCAGCTCAGGGAGGAAAACAAATATCCAGACTTCGCCTGCTCAGGTTCTGCTGGTCGTCTCAGAAATCAGATCTCAAAAACCCTCCGCTTTATTTAGTAAAGCCTTTTAAAGGAGGTGCATCTCTATAGGCACGGTTACCACTGAAGGTTTGGCCTCACACTTCCTGCTGCAGCGATCTACAAGTTTAATCAACTTGTTGTAAATCTTCAGTGTCTTTAGTGAAACTAGCTGTTGGTTTCAGAAGGTGGAGACACAGGGCTGTTGCATCTGCACAACGTCAGCTAAAGCCCGATCGATGTATTGACCGGGCTGAAATCTGTGGTCGGTTCACTAACTGCAGATAATTCACTGCTGGCATTAGTGTCACGTCTGTCAGGCGTCCACAACACTTCAGGCTCGCTGCTCGTGTAGTTACAGAACGACTGAGAGAGGGACCAGAAATAGAGACTGTCTGGCTAACGACAGGGTCCATGTTCTCAGCCCGGACCCAGCAAAGAAAATGGTTTCTGCTCGCCAATCAGCTTGTTGTGCTAACCTCGGCACATGCTGGTAACAGCGTTAGGTGGATCGGTGAACGGTTCGGCACTAAATAAATGACCCATTACAGCTTTAATGCTAACTATCCTAAAGTTAGCCTTCCTCCTCAATCTCAACTGTATTATTTTCCCAAAGTTTAAAGCTAAATATGGACGATGGTTCGTCCAAATTCCAGCTCAGCTCTGCTCGATTGAAGCTGCAGGAAAATCTCCAGAACTAAAACAGCAACTACAGTTTGAAATTGGCTGCACTGGATGGATGGATGGAGGGATGGATGGATGGAGGGATGGATGTGTGGATCTGTGGGCGACTGGAAGCAGAAATGCATCATGGACTCAAATACTGCTGACTGAACATCCACCATTTTCTGTTTCCAAAGATCCATCTCCCAACTCTGCATGTTTGGCTGGATATGATCCTCAAACTATTAATCAAATTTCTGATCCTTTCTCCCAGAAATTACAACAAAGAATAAATAACGAAATGAAAAATAATTCAGAGTTGCAGCTCTCGTTGTAAACTTCAGAAACCTCCTCCTCCACACACCTTTACAATATCTAACGAGGGCGTCTTTGTCTGAACACTTCTGTAATTCGTCATTCACACTGCGACTGTGCAGGTGTTCAGGGCGATAAAGGAGCCAGGGTTCGATCTCCTCTCTCAGCTCTCTTTTTTTTACCTTCTTGACACAATAATGTCTCTCACTTTCCACGTGTTAACACCGAGTGCAACACTATGAAAGTCTTCCAGGAGAAACTGTCTGAAATCCCACATATTTGAACAATATTGCTTCTTTCCTCTCCCTATGCCGGATTTTTCACCTCCACCTTCCAGCGTTCAAACATTTTTGATTTCCGACATGATCGGCAACAAAAGCGTGTCGGTTCAGGTTCGGGGGAAGATTGTGGCTTTGGTTAATATTCAAACAGTAAACATGTCGGGTCTCAAGTCATATCGTAGAAAAACTGAAATACCTCATTATGTTTGTTAAAGACTTAAACAAGAAGGCATTTAATTTCCTTCCAAACATTTTTGCTGCTGCGAATTAGTCGTATACGAACGAGATTTATGGAAGATGGTCAAAATATCACATCATTACTCCTCAATCACCTGCAACTTTTAGTGTTTCTGCAACGATTATCAGATCAATAATTAAATTGGTTGATTGAAAGAAAACTGACTATTCTGATAATCAGTTAAGTCATTTTTAAACAAAAATGTTGAACGTTTGCTGCTTTCGTTGTCTTTTCTGTCTCTCTGACTCTTTTTCCGACTGTTGTTTGGACAAAAGAAGTCAAGACATCACTTTTTACATTTTATAGACTAAATGATAATAATAATAATTAAGTTAATGAGGTGAAACCACCTCAGATGAAATGTGCACATTTCTCTACACACTGCATCCTAATTTAACCTTGCTGATAAAACAGTATAATTAGAGATTATAATGTACATTTCTGGGCTCATCAGAAGCTCCAGCGGCTCAAACAGGATCCATGTTCAGGCCTCTAACACTTCCTCTTGTTCCCAGCTCCTCCACCTCCATCACACTATAGGCATTCCTCACAACAAGCCCCCCCCCCCCAGTTTTAAAGGGACATTCTGTGTTTTCATTTTTCTCCTCCCCTGTCCATAGTGGCATCATTATAAGAGCCTATTATGGCGGTAGCGAGGGCCGACTCGCAGACTAAATGCCTTGTTTCTGTCCGCCATGGGAGCCTTTCTATAGAGCCGCAACTCCCCTCCTTCAACAGAGAGGCCCCTTCATCACGCTGCCCTCCTCCTCCTCCTCCTCGTCCTCCTCCTCCTCCTCTCATCCTCCTCGCTCTCTCTTCTCCCTCAGACACAGACAAGCCTTTATCTGCCCATCATGTGCTCGCTCTCTCTTTCTCTTTTTTTTCTCCGGCCTGACCCTGTTTTCCACAGCGAACACACAGGCATGCTGGTTAGGATTTGAGGGGGGCGCACACACACACACACACACACACACACACACACACACATGCAGAGCGAGGGGGGGAAAAGACTGATTTTGAAAGCCAGCTAAATATTTTATCCATGGCCACGCTATCTGTCTGTGTAGCTTAATACCGATTTGATGTTATCTCCTAAGTCTTTCCAGCAGAGGGTTTTTTTTTTCTCTCCATATTTTATTTTCTGGTCAAATAATCTCTTCATATCTGTAAACTGTGCAGCATGTCATCTCGCCGTGCTCCGGGCCTCGTCTTTTTCTAGCTGGGAGACGTGAAAACATGGAAGGACTCCAAACACATCTGCCACACAACTATTTTGATTATTTTTTTTACATGAAGCGCTTCATCTTTTGGTATAAAACTTGTTTTTCTCCGAACCAACAGTCCAAAGATACTCTTCAGATACTCGGTTCATAACGATGTGACGCAGATAGAAGCAGCAAATCATCAAATATGAGACTCGTCAATCGACTGATTACCAAAATTCAGATAAAATTCAATCAGTTAATGAACCAATGATGTTCGCACCATGAATGTTCAGTATTATAGACCTGGGTACATCCGATTTTTGCACAGTGGCCACTCGCGGTATTGCAGCAAAAAAATTCTCCTACGATTTCACCGACGTTGTAAAAAAGAGATGCTGGTGGAAAAAAACGACACCTCGAACTGCAATCAGGTTTAATTATGACTGTTTGTTTGATTTGATTTGTTTTATAGAGGTTGTATATTTGTAAACTTTCCTTGAGTCGAGGAAGGCAGTTCTTAAAAACTGTAAAGTCAACGGGCGGAGCAGGAACTCGTGTGTTGGACTGACTCGGCGCCATCTTTGCGTTCGATATCTAGTTCTTTGGACAGATACCGAGACGGAAAAGATTCAAGATGAACTGCATGTCCGCGTCGTTCATTATTGTCTGTCAAACAAAAGAAAAGGTGGCGCTCGAAATGAGTCGACCCTCCACTTCTGAATACTCAACTTCTCCAGCTGTAACATAAATTGATTAGTTTTGAACCATTAAACTAAAAGCTAAATATTTTGATAATCATTTAATCAGTTGGAGTCAAAATTCTCCAATTCCAGCTTTTTAAATGTGAATATTTTCCTGTTTCCTTCCTCGTCCATGATTATTATATGATTACTGACATTTTCTGGACCAAACCAACTGATCATCAGGGAACATAAGTGACAGATTCAACATCTTGTGGCTGAGCTTTGTTCACACAGCAGGTACAGCCATAAAAACACTGCATGTCAGGTGTGGATATGTGTAAGTGTGATAGTTTCTACTTTTCCAAAACCCATTTGGATTTCTGTTTCACTGGTTTCCCTTCATTTCTCTATGGCATGAACTTGCAAAGACATGAAGTCTGTGGGAGCAGCGTTTGAACATCATCACGTCTGAATGATGTCACTGTTACCTGCTAATGGATTGTAGACTTTTCACAATCTGTCTGCATTTACCACAAAACACACAGCAGGCAGAGACGACGCTCGCTCGCCACGATGGATTACAAGCTGATTTTACTGAGCGTATTGAAAAAGAAAATCCTGTCTGTGAGGTCACAAATCTGCCCCGCGGAGTGTTTTTATGTAGGAAGCAAAGATCACATCAGCCAACGCCATAAACGCTTTTATGAAATTAAACATTAACCTCGAGGGAAAAACCAGAGAGCAGGTGAGATGTGAGCTCGTCTGCTGAGCAACTTCCTGCCACGCTTCTTAAAAAGTTAAATATTAAGAGTCTTCATTGTCCTGTTATCAGTCTGATTTCTAAAAACGCATCACTGTAAGACACACTACAGCTCTGACCTCCGTCAGTCTGAGGGAACAGACTGTTGAACCGGCACTGGATGAAGTAAATAGTTTCTACGCTCTGATTTTCTGCGTCGCACCGACTTTAAAAGCCCCTCATGACGTGCATGTGATGCCGAATGTACATCACTGAAACAATTTCCTCCTTGTCTCGCCACATTGGACGCCATGTTGGACGTCTATACAACCATTTTCCCTCCATCTGCTCGACTGATTTTTCGCGGTTAGCCGGCGTGCACGTGGTCGACGCTGAAGGCCTCCTCCTCCTCCTCCTCCTCGTCCTCGCTCTCCTTATCAGCTCCATGTATAGGTTTAGTTTTCTGATGTTCATCCACCTCCTGTCCTCATCTTGTCTTCACTTCACCTCCTCTCACTCTTTTCTTTGCCTTGTTTCGCCTCAGTTCACTTCCTCTCCTCCTGAAGTTGACCCCCGTCCTCGTTCTCCTTCACCTCCTGTTTTCATCTCCTCAACATCACTTTTCTCCTTCACTGTCTCCTCTTTTCTGTCTTTTCCTCCTCCTAACCTCTCTATTTCCTCCTTTACATCTTCTTACACTTCTTTCTCCTTCATTCATCCGTCCTTTTGTCTCTTTTATGCTTTAATTCGTCCCGTCATCCTCCCATTCTCGTCCTCTTTTCCCTTTTACATCCGTCATCCCTCCTCTGCTCCTCTTCATTCCTCTCCTGTCAGCTCTTTTATTCTCTCCTCCACTCATCTTCCTTTCATCGCTCTAACATCACGCTCTTCTTTCTCTTTTTCTACGTAAATTATCTCGTCTGGATCTCGTGTCCACCAGCCTTTTTTACTTCTCATCTGTCTTCCACTCGTCTCTTCTTCTTTCTTTTTTACTCCTTTTGTTTTAAAAACCTTGGCTTTGCCTCCTTGTTGCACATATTTCTCATACAGCTTTTGTCTAAGAATGAAAATCACTGCAAAAATCAATAATTTCCCCTTTTTCTCCGGATCGTATTGAGTATGTCCAAGAGTAAAACTTTCCTTTTGTCATAAACTGGGCTTGTGCATTTGATGAATGGTGAAAAAATAGGAAAATAAGTGTAATTTGAGCTGTTCTCGAACAAATATTCCTCGTGTTTGCCAACAACAGAGCCAGAAACTCTGCGTCCTCCAGATCAGTGACGTCAGTACGGAGAGGTCAAACTTCCTGCCAGACGTCTCGCTGACAAACGGTTATAAAACTCAGACACACTTGTTGTAACGGCTGATAGAGAGCAGGTGATGATCTGCTGTGTGTGACCGTGTTTTACAGCTGCAGTCAGAAGCATCTCTGAAACATTTAACAAGTTTTAAAATCACGTTTATTAGCAATATTCTGATTAAATTAGCCGCTGGTTGAATGTAACCGAGTGCATTTTGTCTCAAGTAACAATATTCTGCGTCAGACTTCGACTCGACTTCAAGTTTTAGTAAAACTTAAATCACATTTTGCTCGTGATACTTGTGTACTTTTACTTCTTGTACTACTCTGCAGTGTTTCTGATCTGTTGGGGATAAACTCGTCCTGTTGCCTCGTCTCATCTTCTGTTAAACACCGAAAACACTTTATTTTAACCGTCACTGTTACTCGAGTACTTATGAGCTATTATTCTTCGTCATACTTTTGCTCGACTGTCCGTTTACTTCTCATATTAAGTTATTCTGAGGACAGTTTCAGTCATACTTTAACAACACTTTTATACTTTTACTCTTTGTTCTGCTTTTACGTGCTTCTCTTATTTTACAGTGTTACGTGTGTTTGCTGATCTTTTGGGGTTAAATCTGCGCTGCAGTCTCTTCTCAACACCGTCCTTTAACCACTATAAAACATTTATAAGTAATATTATAATCAATGCTTTAAACCAGTGACTGGATGCAATTACGTAGGTTTACTCGAGTACTTATGTACAATGTTTCTTTGTCATACTTCTGCTCGAATGTTCGTTTACTTCTCATATTAAGATATTCTGAGAACAGTTTGAATATTAAGTCATACTTTCACTACATTTTGCTCATAACACTTTTATACTTTTACTCCTAGTTCTGCTTTTGCTGCTGCTGCTGTGTTTTCTTCTCAACACCGTCCTTTAACCACTATAAAACATATTAAAACAGTATGTAGAGATCTGATAAATGGTTTATAACACACTGTTATGCAGTTGTAAACAGCTGTAAGTGTTTATTAATGTTTTCTCCTGTGAAACACTTAAAATAACTTGATATTTGCTTATAAGTGATTCTGAATGAGGGATCCATCTTCACTTCCTCCTTTTCTTTTCACAGCTACTTAGAGCTAGTTAGTTAGTTTTACTTTAATTACACGACATTTAGCTTAAAATACTTCTGTACTATTACTTTTATTCTTCTGCTATGTTTTTTCATCTGTTTGAGGGTTAAACTTCACTTCATCTTCACTGAAAACACTTTATTTCTCTCTATTTATCAGCAATTTGTGATCATGTGATAAAAGGTTTATAACCAGTGATGGAATACAACGAAGTACGTTTACTGAAGTGCATGTTGAGGTACTTGTATTTGAGTATTTCCATTTTCTTCTACTTTATTCTTCCACTCCACATCCTGGAGGAAAACATTGTACTTTTAACTCCACTATATTTATTTGATAGCTTTTTTTAATAGTTATTTATTTATTTTATTGACAACTGGATATAATAAAGCACTGTTTCCAATAACGTTACGTACCTGTAAGTTACATTTACATGTATTTTTGATACCAGACACAGAAACACTATTCGTACAGGTGCCTTTTCACTTTTACTGCAGTAATATTTTACTTTTATCTTCAGTAGTAAGTATGAACAGAGTATTGAGTGTATTTTTAAGAGAGTTTCTGAATGTTTGTTGAATCAGCTGTACCTCCTCCTGCAGGCAGCTGTAAGTGGAATGAATGACGATAAAGTCAAATGTGTTTTCGGGGGAATTTAGATTTGTTTTTAAAATAATATCAGTGAGCTGATATTAGATTACTTTTATATGATGTTAATGAATGCTGGAAACTTCTCAACCTCCTCCCATCCTCCATTTTTTCCCTTCTTCCTCTCCTCCCACTGTTTTCATTTCAATTCACCTCCTTTTAAACTCCCCATGTCTCCTCCTCTCCTCCTCCCTCCTTTGTTATGCTACATAGAGCTTTTAAACGAGGAGCTCTTCTTCTTCTTCTTCTTCTTCTTCATTTTTTTTATATCCGTCAAAGCTCCCAGCAGCGTGCGCGCGTCGCGAACATGGAGCATAATTCTAATGAGAAGGAGGGAGGATGCGCGCCCCCGAGGCTGAGGGGGAGGAGGAGGGAAGGAGGGAGGAGGAGGAGGAGGAGGGGGGAGGAAGCCAGTCAGCCATCCAGCCGCGCGCGCATGCTCGAGACAGCAGGTGCCCGAGCCCCCGTTGAAGGAAAAAAAACTAATTTGCATTGCTAATGAGCTCCTCGGAGCCTCCTCCCCCTCCATTTTGGGGGGCAAAAAAAAAAAAGCTTCTAATATGGCGACGTGTTTTTATTCCTGCTCGTCTCCTGCGACTCCAAACATACACACACACACCAGACACATCAGAGAAATGATGGTTAATAATCATAAAACTCTGTTTGGAGGAATAAAACCATGAAGCATGAGGAAGGTCAGCAGACTCCACTGTGTGTGTGTGTGTGTGTGTGCGCGCAGCAGCTCTTTAAATCACCAGCGTTAACATATAAAAACACAATAACGAGTTTTCATTTCATTCACTGAGTTAATGAAGCGACTTCACCGTCCAGAGAACAATAGACTGTGACGCCAACACACACCGTCACACCGCCGCGGCACATGGACCATCACCAGGATCAATTAATCAGCCCATCGAGAGGAGGATGAGCATAATCGATGGTGATAAAAGAGCAGCGGATGGATATTTGGGGGGGGGGTCAGAGAGGGCTCCATCCACAACAACAGAGAGAGAGAGAGAGAGAGAGGGGGGGGGCACAGTGAAGTCCTCATTGAGCAAAACAAGTGAAGCGCCAAATTCCCAACAAGCAGAGCCCTTGTCTATTGTGAGGGGGGGAGACAGAGAGGGGAGGAGAGGGGAGGCTGCCATACTCCTCCCTGCAAACCTGCTCACAGTGAAACACCCTGCAGCGCGTAATGATCATAAAACAATCATAAAAATATGATTACAATAATTAATAATAATCGCAATATCGGATTTAAATCGTGCTGCACGTCGCCGCCTCGCGCTCTCTGCGCGCTGACCTCGTTTACATCTCACACACGAGCCTGGCTGTGATTATGATGTGATTTCAGTCCGTCTGTCTGCCGCCATGTGCGTGCGTTTTTAACACGCGCTTCATCGAAAAAATGGCTGAGACACCCCCCACCTCCCCCTCCCTCCCCATCACCCCCCTCCGCCCCCTTCTTATAGCCTCTATCTGTGCGCGCGCGCGTCCTATAATATTCTTGGTTTTATGGCTTCATGTTATTGTTGTTGTTGTTGTTTATAATTTTCTGGAGGCGCATAAATAACTTCATGCACCTTTTTTTTTTAGAGGGGGGGGGGGATTTCTGGTTATTATTCTCCAGACACATGCACGCGCGCACACAGATGACAGACACACATGTCAGTATGTGACTGCCCTCGAGAGCAACAGACGCCCCTCATACAGTCAATGTAGGAGACACACAGCGGCTCCACGAGAGCGGAGACACCGTGAAGCTTCCTGCTGGAGCCCCACGTACAACATATCTGTCCACATCGTTCCGGCGCACAGAAAACGCACAAACCCGCCAACCAGACACCCAGACTGCGTGATTGATCCGTGCCATGTGATTGACCCGAGCAATCAAACCCCAAACTGGACATCTTTCTCTTTTTTTCCTACATATTTTCTCCCATCTTCTGGTTCCTTCTAGAAGATCAGCGGGTTTTTTTTTGGAGGGGGCTCACCGCCGCGCGCAACGTCGCCAAACAACAGCCGCTCATTGTCCCCCTCCGCCACTCTCTCCGTCCCCGACCCTCCAACCACGACACAAAACAAGCCCCCCTGTCTGCACGAGGACCCCCCGGTCAGCACCACCTCAGCCCGCTCCTACTACTCCTACTATCAGGTTAATTTGGCCGTTAACGGCTAATCACCCCGCCGGCTAATCGCCATTAAACGCATTCCCCCGCGACCTGTAGCCTCAAACTGCGACCGACGCGGGTGAAATAAAAAACGGTTGAGCTGTTTATATATAAAAAAAAAAAAGCAAGAGATTGAATGCACAGCAGCAGGTTGAGATGATGATGACAGAAGAGAAAAGATAAATAAATGAGCCAAACAAACCTCCTTTTCGTGTGCGTAAATCCGTTTCCAAGCGCGTGGAGAGAAAGGTAATAAGCTTGTTGTGTTGGACGGGAAAAGACGCTGCCGGGGCTAAATCCTCCCAACCATCCTCTCTCTCTCTCTCTCTCTCTCTCTCTCTCTCTCTCTCTCCCTCTCTCTCTCTCTAGGTCTCTCTCTCACTGTATGTCTCTCGCTCTTTTTGCGCGTCTCGGTCTAGGTCTCTCTCTCTCTCCCTCTCTCTCTCTCTGTCTCTCTCTCTCTCAGCCAATTGTGTGAGATGGAATTGGCGCGAGGGGTCTCGCAGCGGGACGTTGGCAGGTCCCGCACACACACACACACACACGCACGCGCACACACAAACGGGGCACGTACGCACGGGACGCCTTTCCACCTCGCTCACTCCCCTATGGTTGCCCCTAGCAACTATAAAGACCACCACCCTCCCCGCCCCCTTTTGCCAGACCCCCTCCACCTCCCCAAATTCAGAGGGTTTAGAGGGAAATGATCTTCTTGGGGGTTAATTTGCTCGCGGCTGATGCGCGAGAGCTTTATTATTTTTTTTTTCATACGCGCTCCAGAAAAAGAGGAGAGAGAGAGAAAGAAGAGCGAGAGACACACAGAAGGAGGGAGAGAGAGAGAGAGAGAGAGAGAGAGTCTGGGCGCCAACAGCTTACAACTCTCCCTGTGGTGGCTGCTCCATTCACGTTTCAGGCATTGTTTTGTACCAGTGTGTGTGTGTGAGTGTGTGTGTCTGTGTGTGTGAAGGCAGGAGAACAATAGGAAAGCATCAGGGGCGAGCAAGAAGAGAGGGGGGGAGGATGGGGAGGAGGGTGTTGAGGAGCCCCCCCCCCCCTTTCTTTCAAACATCAACCATTCAGAGTGAAGATGGAGACAGAGAGAGAGAGAGAGAGAGAGAGTGTGTGTCCACACTGAGTCGGCTGAATTTAAAAATGTCCCCCTCCGTCCTCGCCCTCCACCCACACCAACTCCCGGATGTTGCTCCGCTGGATGTGGCTGCGTCATCGTTTCAAACGTTCACTGTGAGAGCGTCTCATCTCGTCTCGTCACGGAGCTGCGTTTAATTCACCGTTATCACATTCTGTCTTCAACTCTTATCAAGTGTTTTAAGTTGCCTAACCCAACCCGGTCACCAGAATGAAGACTGGATGCACGCTTATGTTCTGGTTAGGTTTAAGCACAAAAAAAACACTTGGTTAGGGTTAGAAAACATCATGTTCTGGTTTAAAATACCTGCTTTTGTTTCCGAGCTGGAAAATGTCCAAAGGTCTCGTTAAAAACATCCAGTGGTTTCACGCTTTCAAATGTTGAAACAGTGTTTTGCACAGTGGTTTCAAGCCATCTCGACTAGCTCTAACAGTCTGGCTGGGTTAAGGCATGAAAAACAACTTGGTCAGGGTTCGGAAAAGATCATATCTTGGCTTAAAATACCTGAAACTCTCGTCACCAACACGGCTGTAAAATATCCTGACGTCTCCTCAAAAATATCCAGCGGTTTCATCCTTGCAAATGTTGAAACACCGTCTCTAACAGTGGTCTCAGCCGTCCACCACCTGACGCGAAAGTCAGCTCATGTACATGAAATGTGAACTTGATAAGAAACTTATCGCTACGTACATATTTGATCATATCTGTGGTTTGCAGAAACGTAAGATGCCAACAGTTTAGTCTGTGACCTGCAACTGTGTTACCTGAACCATAGTTTATCTGCCATAACCAAAATCTCATATCTGAGACCATACTGTCATTTTTAAAAATGTTCTCATTGAACTCAGTCTGTAGTTTTGCAGAGCTCTTCAGGAGTGCCGTCCTCGTCTGGTTTTACAGCGTACTGAATGAGTTTGCAGATTTAAGTAACCGGTATACTTTGCCCTCTCCTGGATGTAATTGCTGTGTGAGGCAGGCTGCCTTACCTTTCACTGTGAACTATGAAAGAAAAGTGCAGCATTTGTTCTCCTGCTGCAAGTTTTTCTGCTGTATGTACGCGGTGAAAACTCCCGTCCTCTGGTTCATTTTGAGGCTGCAGCGATGTGGACTGGAGGAGTTGGCGAGAAAACGTAGCAGCCCTGTGGCAAGAAGTTGAAACAGAATCGACTGCATCACTCAAGCTGATAAAATGCCACATAAATCTAGCGTGCTACGGTGTTTGACCTGACACTTTCACTGACAGGACAGACATTCAGAGATCCTCCAGATTGCTGTGAGTTTCTGTTGTGTTGCAAACGATGCTCCTCTCCCGGTTGAAGCCTCCCACGCCGCTGCACAACTCTGCAGTATTTACTGCAACGCCTGATTCGGTCTGAACGAGGCCTGAAGAAGACAAAAAATGATGTCACCTCTGACCCCGCCTGTGATCGCTCATTTAAATGTTAATGCTATGCTAATGTTTCACTTAACGTTGAGATCATAAGAATAGTGATTTTTGTTGGATTTCTAAGTGCAGCAGAAAATGAGTTCGGCTGCTTTATTAACCTTTTTAGCAAAAGAGCTGCAATCAGATGACTTTTCTTTCTGTTAATTCAGTTTTCTCACAACAAACACAGAATCAGTGATCACAGAGAGAGGACAGAACGGACATTTAACGAGCTGAGAGTCTGCACAGTGTCCAGACTGTGGGGCTGGGATGCACATTTTGCTGTTTGCAGACCAAAAAGCAACTAGAGAAGAAGATGTGAGGCTGTTCTCCTGTTGCTCAGCTGTTTCAGAGGTCTGTAACAAAACGACACACACATTGTTTTCACACATAAATTGTGTTTGGATGAATTCATCGAGAGAGACGTCTGAATGGAAATCAGAATTGAGCGAGAGAGAGAGAGAGAGCAGGACAGAGATGTGTCACTGTGTCGCCGAGTCTGAAGTCTGATTCTGATGATGATTCGACGTGACAGCCAGCAGCCTCCTTTTCTCCTCCTGCTCCTGTTTCCTCTGCTCGGCTTTTATCCCTCCTCTGTTCCTCTGAGTGGAGGAGAGGAGAGGAGAGGAGAGGAGAGGAGGAAGAGAAACATATACAGAGAGGAAAGGAAAGGAAAGGAAAGGAAAAGAAGAGGAGGAGGCAGAGAGGAAATCACTGAAAAAGAAAGCAGAAATGGTGATGAGGGGAAGGACAGGAAAGCAGGAGATGAGAGCGTGGAGGAGGTGGTTGAAAGAGATTTTCTTGCCTGATGTCTTTACATCGTGTGTGATGATGCTCTTGTTTGCAGTGATTACAATAAGTGGTAAAATCTATTGTTTTTAAACTCGTTCACACTGATTTATCTCTAACATGGCTATCTCTTAAGCTTTTTTTGAATGTCAATGTTTTATTTCTGCCTGCGTGCTCATGGGATGGCGTCGTAACGGTTGTTCGCCTGAATCCCTGTATCAATTTGAAAAAAAGATCCCCCTTGCTTTAATCTAACCTCTGTCACTGTGCCTTTGAGCAAAGCACCAAACCTGCTCCAAACAGCTCCTTTGGTGTGCTGCTCAGTGACCCACAGTAACAGGTTGTACCTAGCTTCAAAAACCAATTAAAGCCATTTGGTTTTCAGCCCCCCCTAAAGATGACATTAAAATCCTCTCCGGGCCAGTAAAAAGAAGCACTCAGATGTGTGAAGTGAAGTCAGGCGGGTTTTAGTGCCGTCGACAAAGACTCCATCACATTAAAAAATACAGGAAAGAAAAAACCTCCAGCTGTAATTCAGCGGCAGGAGTGCTGAGTCAGAGTCGTTTCTGCTCCACATCACCGCTGGACCGTCTGCAGATCTCTCCATATGCTCACCTAATGAGGCTTTGAGACCAGGAACACCTACCTGCCTACACACACACACACACACACAGAGGTGTGCACTCAGACTGTAAATCTTTGGTTGCTTGCGTATAATCTGACGAACGTATCAGAAGTCGTCTTCCGTATTTAAAGTCGTGCTGAAGAACTCTATAAAATATATTCAGAGCAGTCAGATTAAATTCTGCGTGTAGATAATAAAACACTTCTTCCAGGTTCGTTATGGTGACGTTTGTTCTGGTGGACCTTGTTGCAACCAGGCGAGTGTCTGAGAAAATGACCTCAGGGGAAAGAGAGTCCCTGAGGTGGTTATATATTTGTAATGAAGTTGGTTTGTTGAGGTCGAGGTTTGATTTTGATTCACTCGGGATTGTTTTACTGGAGGCTAGAAAGAGAAACTGTGAAGACTTGTGAGTATAGTATGATTTTATATTGTTCATTATTGTGACTGCAGGATGACAGATTCCTGCCGGGGCTGGTGAAGCGGTCGATGTGGAGGTGCAGCAGGTCCGTACTCCAAAACATCATCCAGGTAAGAAACATTTGAACTTTGCTTCTCCTAATTGAAAGCTTCAGAAGTTCAGAGAGTTTAATATCCCTTTTCCATACACGTGTTCTGCAGCGTGGCAGAGTACCTCTAACTTGTCTGGAGTTGATGATGTTTAAAGGTAGCGCCCCCTTTAGCGCTGGTTTCTATGCCGTGCAACACAGACTTTCAGGTTGTTGTGAACATTTTGCTCGGCATCCTCAACTTATTACTTGAATAACTGAGACTGGATAATGCTCCTGACCTCAGGCACAACTGAGGTAAAGGAAATGCAACATGGTTTGACTCTGCGTGGCTAAAAGTGCCAATTGAAAAGCCCTTTAAGTAATCTAACTCTGGTAGCAGGAAACACTTCTCATGTCTGGTTTATCAGTTTTGAAGCATATGTTGCTTCTCTTCCATCATTTGAAGTTTCCTCTGCAGTAGTGCTCGTCTCTCTCCTGGTCCTTCTGACATGTGATACTAAAACAAAAGTGTGTGGTGTGCTATGCTAACGTCTGAGTTTCGTGGGAAAAGGGTACATTCAGCATTTTTCCCCCCCCGGGTCAAATGGTTTATCTATGACTTCTTTGTAACTTATTTACCAGCTCCAGCTTTACCGGCACGATGCTCTGATGCATGTTGAAGTTTCAGACGTTGGAGTCTAGTTCATTAAGCACTCGAGCATCGTTCAGTCGGACTTTAAAAGAGAGACTGAAATGAAAGATAGAAAACATTATCACTTGTTCTTATTCAGATTCTTACTGGTTTAATTATGCAGCCTTGTACATGGGACACGTTTTTCTGCCCTGTAGTAAAAACCAGAACATCCAACTTTGACCTTTTTAATAAAAAACTGGACCATCCCACTGTGGCCCTGCAGTGGAAAACCAAGAAGATCCCTCTTCAGCCTCGTACTGCAAAACCAGACTAATGAGTGTGCCGTTGACGGCTAATTAGGCTCCACAGCTGTAAGTGGCTGTAATTGCAACACACCCACGCACACACATATACACACATATACACACACATACACACACACATATACACACACATACACACACATACGCACACGAAGCTCGAGGGCGAAGTTGACAAACATGCCAACATGGTTTCATCTTTAATTCCCTCTTAAGTCTCGCTCTCTCTTTTCATCCTTTTTTTTCTCTCATCCCCTCATCCTCCCTCTATCTACACCTCCGCATTGATTTCTAACCATCAGCCTTTCATAAACTCTCTCTCATCTCATCTCACCTCCCTCTCAACCTCATTCTGCTGCCGCCTCCATCCTTTTATTTCTCCATCACTCCATCCATTCACTGTCTTTGTGAAAACAGTCCTTGCTGCGATGGAAGCTGAATGAAACCACACATACATGAGTTGTCTATCTATCTTATCTATCTACATATCTACATATCAATATATCAATATATCTATATAGCTTTCTGTCGAGTAAATACACACTGATAAAGAGGACAAACAAATGCCTGAACACAAACACAAACACCAAACACACACAGTCCAATGTCGTCTGGATGTCACCAGACAGAGAGGTGTCTAGAGAGAGTCCTCTGCCTCTGGTGACAGAAGTGTGTGCCTGTGTGTGTGTGTGTGTGTGTGTGTGTGTGTGTGCGTGTGTGTGTGTGTGCGTGCGTGTGTGTGTGTGTGTGTGTGTAAACAGCGTCATGGACAGAGGATAAAAACAAACAGGATGGAGAGCGACAGGGAAAAAACAACAGACAGAAGGCAAGACAGAGGAAGAAATGAGACAGAGAAAGTGCCAGACAGCAGCATAAAAAGAGAGAGAGAGCGAGAGACATTGGCGGTGAGAGGGAAAGAGCGAGAAAGAGAGGGGGTAATGAAAAAGAGAGGGAGAGTTTGCCTGAGGACAGAGCGACCAGCCTTGGCATGCCTGGCTAAAGCAGGGGCTGCTGGGTAATAAATAACAGCCATTGGGGTGTCAGACGGACAGAGGAGGGAAAAGAGATGGATACACCAGACAGACAGACCGAGAGGGAACGCAGGGGAGACATAGACAGAGACATAACAAGATGGAGGGATAAAAAAATATTATAAATGTTTGTTTTAGGGATGCTAAATCATTAGAAGGGTTAGAATGTGAAACGTGTTGTGTCAGTGGGGATTGTAAATGGTGGTGTGTGCTGTATGTGACGTCTGAGATAGTAAATAAAACTTAGGGATTTAAAGTGATCTCAGAAATGATAAATGGCAGTGGGGATGCAAAATGCTCCTAGGGTTCATAAATGGTAATTGACAGGTTGGGTGGGAATGGTTAATCAATAGTGATGGGTTAGTAGAAATGATAAACTATGTTGGGGATAGTAAACGGTGTTGGATTATCGGGATGATAAATAGTGTTGGGGATTGTAAATGGTGCATTAGTAGGGCAGGTGGATGGTGCCCGGGATTGTAAATGGCGTTAGGGAGAGTAAGTCTTTATGGAAACTAGTATTATAGATGGGTAAAATGTTGATTGAATGGGGATTATAAATGGCATGGGTAGGACTTGTGGTTGTGATTGATGTTGCATTGGTAGGGCAGGTAAATGGCACTGGGGATAATAAATGGTGTAAGAGATAGTGAGCTGATATAGAAAATAGCATTATATAATGGTTAATGTGGTGGGGATAGTAAATGGTGTTTGTCAGACTTGTAATTTATGTCAGGTAAAAAGTTTTGGGAAAGTATATAGTGATGGATTACCAGGACTATAAATAGTGCTGGGGATAGTAAATGGTGTTGGGTTGCCAAAACTAGTAAATGGTGGATTGATCGTAAATGGTGATTGTAGGAGTGTAATTTGTGTTAGGTAAATACTCTTTGGGAGAATAAGTGGTGTTGGATTATCAGGATGATAGTGTTGGGGATAGTAAATGGTATTGGGTTGGCAAAACTAGTAAATGGGAGTGTGGATGCAAAATGGTGGTTGTAGGCCTGATAAGGACATGTCACTTGGCATGGTGTTGGGGACAGCAACAGACTACAACTATGTTATTCAAATGGGCTACTAGCTCACCGCCCACGCTACGCGCTAGTAGCTCAAACAAATGGACCAAATTAACATAATCTGACCTGATTTCTCGGCTGCCGTGTCATAAAAACGTCATTTGCTTACGACGGTGAAATGCAAGCGAGGTTTTTGCTGAATAAATACGAGACACTGACATTTTGTTTGCAGTGATTTAATTCCCTGCTCAGTGACGTGTTCACACACAAAATATACTTTTTCTCCCAAGACGAAGACATCAAGGGACAAAATGAAGGAGGAAAGAGACGCTACGGCAGAAGAAATAGGTTGGATTAAAGAGGGAGAAAATGAGACGCAGAGAGGATGATGTTATGTGAATGGAGCAGGACATGGATGGGCGTGTACCTACACACACACACACACACACACACACACACACACACACTGGGGGATTTGAGGGGGATTTGACAGTGAAGTCATCTCTGTGTGTTATCTTAGCTTTGCACTGAGCGGGCAGCTGTGAATGACCACGACACACACACACACACTCGTACGTGTCTTCCCTCCCACACACACTATCACCTCGCATTAGGCCAAACACCTTATGAGCTTTGTGAGAGTCCCACTGTAAGTGTATAATGTGTTTACAGGCCGGTAACGTACAGACCTAATGAACAATCCTATAAACTAACCCACTTTTTACAATCGTGTACGATTACTCAGGAAAATATTGTTTATCGATGCCTTCAATCACAAAAATTATTCATATTAGCATTTTTTGATCAAAACTTGAATATCGTTGAGGAGATCATGGTCCAAGGTCAGAGAAAGATCTGGTGTCGAAGACCGGCCCGACCGACCACCCTGAGCTTTAAATAGAAGACTGAAGTTCAGGATCATAACTTTTAAAACCTGCTGTACATTATACAAGACAGAATACTGAAGCAAACCTCATATCTCTGTCCTTTTACTCAGTCTGAAATGCTCTTATCTCAGAGCAGATAAAAAGACTCCTCTCTACCTCTCCTCTCCTCTCAGCTCTTATTCTTTCCATTACTCTTCCCGAGGCTGCCCGGCTGCCATCAGCTGTCTGGATGCTGAAAACGTCCTCTTTTTTTTTGGCTTAAACACTGACTTACTTTTATGTTTTGTGATGATGTGAAGGACCGTACTGTCCAAGAGCGATTAACTGTAAATGTATCTTTATAAAAGTCATACTGTACTAACTCAACTGGATGGCGGAGTTCACACCACGACTGTGACGACAAAGACGAGTGAACAAAATCGTTGGGATCACTGTCAGAGCGATTTGATAAAAACACATCTGAATTTACAGGACCATCAATAAGCTTTATCTCAGTGACATTTCTCTACAAAATAATGTTGCAGGAGTGCTTTTAATATTAATATTAACTGCAGCCGACCTCTTTTATGTGAGCCAATTATTGCCATTTAGGAAAATCTACTCTAATAACTCTTGGTTAGTTATACAACTTATTCAATGCTTTTTTAAAAAGGTATATTAGGCTGCAAAATACACATAAAAGACCAAAAACTCTTGTAACAGAGTTGGATTCTTCTGTGCAACGTACTGCAGTAACAGGTCATCAATATCCATTTTCCCTTATACACTAAGAACTAACGCTTCAGTTGCTTCAAGAGTGGATGTTATCAAAAAAAACAAATGCAATATGTTGTCATTCATGTTTTGCAGAGACGTCCATTAAAGATGTTTCTTCATCATGTTGATGAAATAAAATTTAAGATAGATTTTTGAGTCGTCAAATACCGACACCTTGGGATTGTAGGTCGGGTCGGCCACCGTCCCAAAGCGTAGGTATTTGATGAGTTAGCAATGAGACTCTAAAATCTACTTTTCTTACAAATATGACCTTTTAATACTTGATAAACAAAATGACGTCTAACATCTTGTGTGTTCGTCTTTTTATTAAAGCTGATACGAAGCAATCAGAGTACGTGTAAAAGGATAAAGCTTTTATTAAATCTGTCAAGTTTTTGCATAAAATACATTAATTTATGTGCATTTACTTCAAATGTTCAACTCTGAACGCAGCCTGTTCCTTCAATGTGTGTTAGTGTGTGTGTACATTCACAACGTATAGCCTTTGTGTGCCTCTTCATGCTAAGCTACATGGGTGAGTAAGCACGTGTGTGTGTGTGTACTCATGAGTAAGCTTATGTATATGTCAGGGGTTAGGGGAGGTGTGTGTGCATGTGTGTGCGCGTGCGCGCGTGCATGCGTGCGTGTGTGTGTCGACCAGGCTCTCAGCGCTACCTGTCAAATTAATTTC